>NC_081387.1:23177146-23325462 GCF_030684315.1 Stegostoma tigrinum
TGTCCAAGAAAAGGCGGAAAATGTTCGATCAGATTGTGGGAAAGTAAGAGGTGAGTCCCGAACCCTCTTTAATTTCAGGAAGGGCTCATTCCCAGTGGGATCGGGTGGATTTTAGTCCCGCTGAAAGATCCCAATCAAATGCAAGGAGTTGAACGGGGAGCCGCTGGGGATTGTGCAGTGAAAAGGTGAAACCTTTCTCCAATGTCTCTGATCAGCTGCACAGAGCCTGGAGCTGGTTCCTGTCAGTATAAGGGAACAGGAGGGAGAGGCAATGTGTAACATTCACTTCTCAGGGTCAGACACAGCGACTGGAAAGGGAGACGGAAGTGAAAAGGAGGAACAGAGTGAGGGCCATGAGATGGAACATGACCCATTGGGGTTTCTGTTCAAAGGCAAATAATTCAATCCTGGAGGTAATTGTGTGTTTTCATCCCCGGGAACAGACCTTTGAAGCAGAAAGTTAATGTTCAGCCATTCCTCCATCCACATTGATTGCAGTTTGCTGCTTTGTCTAAGTCGGGTCTTTAAAGAGAATTGATGCACTAACTTTCCCTTCCCCTGTGGAAATATTTAATTTGTACATTTTAGAGAGATGGATAAGGGAAGTGAGGATACTGTGAGGAAAAACACTTTCACACTGCGAGTAGTTCGAGCTTGGAATGTGCTGCCTGGAAATGTGGTGGAGGCAGGCTCAGTTGGGGAATTGGGGAGAGTATGGGATGGTGGTTTGGATGATAATGGTGTGCAGGGATATTGGGAAAAGGCAGGAGATTGGCCCGAGATCATAGACCCAGACACAATGTTGGAGATGGTGCATGCACGATGGGCAGAATGGCCTCCCTCTGCATCAGCATCATTCTGTGACTGTGTGAAGTTTGAGCCGATCTATTCACACAGACCTGTGCTGTATCCAACAGACCATCTCCGAGGGCCTCCCCTTCCTCAGGGATAGCATTGCCCATGTGAGGGTCAGGGGCTGTGGGCACTTGCCTCATTTGCCTGGTCCAGGAGAAAGACCTTTGCAGAATCTCCCACACTGACAGAGTGGGGGAAGCACTTGGATAGAATTGTCCCACACAAACAGCAGTGACCCAGTTGCCATCAGTGGGTGGGAATCAGAAAGCTGTCCCAGCCAGGCAGGACTGCCCTCTCTCCCCTGTCCTCCAGGTGTGTTGTATAGGGCCTTTTCCTAAATCCTGTCATCCCCAGGATGGGGGGAATGTGAGGTGGGATGGTCTCAGGTTGTGGAGGCACTGAGGTAAATATCTCCCTGCACGTAGACCCCATCACTGTCTCCAGCTTGGATTCACTGTCAGTGTGAAGACTGGGTTAATATCTCTGACCAGTTCAAACTGGCCTCAGGAACCAACATGAATCAGAGGAAGAACGAGGGCCATGTTCTTTGGAAACTGGCCTGAGAGATCCTTGTTCCCTTCACTGTCAGGGGAGACATCTTAAAGGTGCAGGGAATTTTATTCCAAGAGACCAGGGTGTGTGCTAAAACTGGGAATGAGTCGCTCTGGACAAAGTGAAACAGAGTGTGTGAAAGGAACACTCCCTCTCGGTTGTGGGTAAGAAGCTGGTCATTATGTGTGGTGTGGTCTCAGTGTTGTGCCCTGACAGCAGCTCCGGGCCGCTCCTCACTCCCACATCACCGCCATCACCCAGGCTGTTGTCCTTTTGACTGGGAGGACACAGATGCACTGTGTTCACTGGGACATGATGTACAAACCTAATGATAAAGCGGGGAACAAAGGACCCAACATCCTCTGTTCATGCTCATGTACGGCCTCCGACATGGACTCTTAGCTTGTTAAACAGCCTTTTGTATATTACCTCATCAAATGCCTCCTGGAAATCCAAATATATTACATATTACATCCCTTTATCTATCCTGCCTGTTACCTGTGCAAAAAATTCCTGTACATTTGACAGTCATGATTCCAGCTTGACGAAAGCATGCTGATTCTGATTGGCCATACTGTGTATTTCTAAATACTCTGATATTATGTTCTTTATAACAGATTCTACCAGTTTCCCAAAAGCAAATGTTCACTTAACTGATCTATAATTTTTTTTTTGCTTTCTGCCTTTTTTGAACAAGAACATTCTTTGACAGTTTTCTGCCTCTCTGTACTTCTTCAGAATCAAAGAATTCCTGGAAGATGTGCATCCCCTGTCGTTGTGACGTATTCTTTTAATATTCTAAGATGCATCCTGTCACATCCATGGTACTTATCAGCTTCTAGTGCCTTGAGTTTCCTCTCATGATCGTTACTGTATTTATTCCTTTCTTCCTTTACCCCTTGTATATTTAGTCACTTTGGATGCTAATAATGTCTTCCTGTCTGAGGACTGATGCTAAGATTTTCTTCAGCTTGCCTGTTTTTTCCTCATTCTCCAATTTTTTGTCCCCATCCTCATTCTCTAAGGGCCCGATGTTTGCTTTGGCCTCTCCCCTCTATAATATATATTTAGAGAAGCTTTTGCTGTCCATCATGGTATTACTTAAAATATTACACTGAATGTTTATTTTCTCCCTGTTTATTTTTTATCAACCATTTTTAGTTGGACTTGAAAACTTTTCCAATCATGTGGCTGAATGTTTGCTGCATTGTATGTTTTTCCTTTGATTTGATGCTTTACTTCTCTTTCCGAGAATCCTTTCTGGTTGATTGATTGATTTAATGTCACGTGTACTGACTTACAGTGAAAAGTTTTGTTTACGAGCAGTACTGGGAGATCATAGTAAGCAAGACATATAGATCAAAGGGTGACAAAAAAGCCTTAGACAGAGGCCCACAGGTTACTTGGCGCAGGGTGTGTGCGAGACAAGATCAACATTGTTTGAAGTTAGAGAGCCCGTTCATCAGTTTAATAACAGACAGGAAGAAGCTGTTCCTGAAGCTGTTGGTCTGGGTTTTCAAGTGACTCTCTCATCTGCTTGATGGAAGAGGTTGCAGGAGATGGTTACCGGGGTGCAATGGGTCTTTGCTGATGTTGGCCACCTGTTTGCAGCAGCGAGCCATGGAAATGGAGTCCATGGATGGAAAGTTGGCTGCTGTGATGGTCAGGGCTGTGTACACCACCTTCTGTAGCTTCCTATGGCCCTGGGCAGAACAGTTGCTGTACCAGGCTGTTACGTACCTGGACAGCGTGCTTTCATGGTGCATGTGTAGAAGTTGGTGACGTGCCGAATTTGAGGACAAAGAGGCGTTGTTGCCCCTCTTCGACCGGCACATCTATGTGGAAAGCCCCGCACAGGCTGTCGGTTGATAGAATCCCTGGAGTGTGGGATGGGCCCTTTGACCTGACATGTCCACACCGACCCTCAGAGCGCCCCACCCAGAGCCATCCACCTATAACACACCTAATCTACACATCCCTGAACACATTGGGCAATTTAACGTTGCCATTCCCCCTAAGCTGCATATCTTTGGACTGTGGGAGTGAGCCAGAGCACCCAGAGGAAACCCACACAGTCACAGGGAGGATGTGCAAACTCCACACAGACAGTCGCCCGAGGGTGGAATCGAACTCGGGTCCCTGGAACTGTGGGGCAGCAGTGCAAACCACTGAGCCACTCCTCGGAACTTGATGCTTTCCACTCTCTCAAGCTCAGCTCCGTTGCTGTAGACTGGGGCATGTTCTCCTCTTTCCTTCCAGAAATCAATGATCAGTCAATTTCTCATTGAGATGTATCTTTGCTGGACCCATGAACTATTTTCTTCACTGCCTCCCACTTTTCCTCAATTGTCTTTGCTGTTAAACACCTTTCTCACTCCACTGTCATCAACTCTGACCTCATTCCTTTATAATCATCCTTATTTGAGTGAAGTATCTTTATATAAGTGAAGTTATGCGAGGAGTCAGAGAAAATGAGTGAGATTCTAAATGAGTACTTTGCGTCGGTATTCACAGAGGAGAGGGACATGACAGATGTTGAGGTTCGGGGTAGATGTTTGATTACCCTAGGTCAAGTCAGCATGAAGAGGGGGGGAATTGTTGGGTATTCTAAAAGGCATTAGGGTGGCGTAGTCCCCAGGTCTGGATGGGATCTATCCCAGGTTACTGAGGGAAGCAACAGAGGAAATATCTGGGACCTTAACAGATATCTTTGCAGCATCCTTGAGCACGGATGAGGTCCCAGAAGACTGGAGAATTGCTAACGTTGTCCCCCTGTTGAAGAAGGGTAGCAAGGATAATCCAGGTAATTATAGACCAGTGAGCCTGACGTCAGTGATGGGGAAGCTGCTGGAGAAGATACTGAGGGATAGGATCTATTTACATTTGGAAGAAAATGGGCTTTTAGTGATAGGCAGCATGGTTTTGTGCAAGGACAGTCATGTCTTCCCAACTTGATAGAATTCTTTGAGGAAGTGACAAAGTTGATAGATGAGGGAAGGGTTGTGGATGTCATATATGTGGACTTCAACATGGCGTTTGATAAGGTTCCCCATGGTAGGCTGATGGAGAAAGTGAAATCACATGGGGTCCAGGGTGTACTAGCTAGATGGATAGAGAACTGGCTGGGCAACAGGAGACAGAGAGTTGTGGTGGAAGGGAGTTTCTTAAAATGGAGAACTGTGACCAGTGGTGTTCCACAGGGATCTGTGATTGGACCACTGTTGTTGGTGATCTTGGTAAGTGATTTGGAGGAAGGTATAGATGGTCTGATTCGCAAGTTTGCAGCTGACACTAAGATTGGTGGAGTAGCAGATAGTGAAGGGGACTGTTGGAGAATGCAGCAGAACATAGGTAGATTGGAGAGTTGGGCGGAGAAATGGCAGATGGAGTTTAATTCAGGCAAATGCGAGGTGATGCATTTTGGAAGATCCAATTCAAGTGCAAACTGTACGGTAAATGGAAAAGCTCTGGGGAAAATTGATGCACAGAGAGATCTGGGCATTCAGGTCCATTGTACCCTGAAGGTGGCAACACAGGTGAATAGAGTGGCCAAGAAGGCATACAGCATGCATTGATTCGTCGGACGGGGAATTGATTACAAGAGTTGGCAGGCCATGTTACAATTGTATAGGACTTTGGCTTGACCACATTTGGAATACTGCGTACAGTTCTGGTCGCCACATTCCCAAAAGGATGTGGATGCCTTGGAGAGGGTGCAGAGGAGGTTTGTCAGGATGTTGCCTGGTATGGAGAGCTATGAAGGGAGGTTGAGTAGATTAGGATTATTTACATTAGAAAGACGGAGATTGAGGGAGGACCTGATTGAGGTCTACAAAATCATGAGAGGTATAGACAGGGTGGATAGCAAGAATTTTTTTCCCAGAGTGGGGGACTCAATTACTAGGGGTCACGATTTAAAGGTGAGAGAGGAAAACTTTAAGGAAGATATGCGTGGAATGTTCTTTACACAGAGGGTGGTGGGCGCCTGGAACGCGTTGCCAGTGGAGGTGGTAGAGGTGGGCACGATAGTGTCATTGAAGATATATCTAGACAGATACATGAATGGGCAGGGAGCAGAGGGATACAGATCCGTGGAAAATAGGTGACAGGATTAGATAGAGGATCTGGATCAGCGCAGGCTTGGAGGGGTGAAGGGCCTGTTCCTGTGCTGTAATTTTCTTTGTTCTTTGTTCTTGTTCTTATTTAAGTTTTATACTTCTGATTCCAAACCAACTTCCTCTTTGTCAAACAGAATGCTACATTTTATGATATTATGGTCACAGTTTCCTTGGAGATATGTTACTCCGCCATTACTTATTCAACCTGCCTCATTACATATCATCATCCCTTTAAAAAAAGGCCCTGATGCCTGGTTGGATCCATAACATATTGTTTGAGGAAACTGCCCTGAATCCTTTTTCATGCCAATCTCTGCCAATCTCACATCACATTCAAATGATGATTAAAGTCATCCATGATTAATGTACTTTGTTACATGTGCTCCGTATCTCCTAATGTTCTCTGCCCTACCATGCAGCTACTTCTCTGGGAGCTACAGATTACTCCGATCAGAGTTTTCACCCTGTGTTTATATCTTGCTTGTATGGATTCTCATCTTCTGATCCAAGGTCATTTCTTGCTATTGTGCTTATCCCATCCTGGAAAAACATTATTATCTCACCACCTTTTTCTTCCTGCTTACCCTTTTGAAAAGTCACATACACTTGAATATTTAGTTCCCAGCTTTGATCTCCTTGTAACTGTTGTCTCCATAATGACTATAAAATCAACGCTTTTATCCGGTATTTGTGATGTTCATTCAATTGTCCTGAATACTACGTGCATTCCAGAGGAATTAATTTTGCCCTTTTTTCTCCCAGTGGCCCTGTTTACTGCTGTTATTCTATGTCTGTCTATTCTGCCCCTTCCTGCCTCACTCAGGGTGTTGTTATCCAAATAGGAGGCCCATAATGCTGCCATTCCCTCTTGCTTTGGAAACCTACATTTCTCCTCTCCCAAACCCTTCCTTTGTCTAATCAATGTAAAGCTCTCTCTACAGCCCTTGTTATTCGATTCACTGGGGCTTTGGTTATAGCAGGGTTCAAGTGAAGCCTATCCTATCAGAGCCACTCCCTCCTGTCCCAGTACTGGTCCCAGTGCCCATGAACTGGATCCCATTCCACTCCCACCAATCTTTGAGCCATGGAGCCATATGGAAATATAAATTGATTTAACTCAATAAATTGGGAATAAAATGGTGGCATCAATCTCAGTGACTGTGAAAATTCCGGATTTTCATAGAAACTCACTTGGTTCGACAGTGTCCTTTCAGGAAAAAAAACCCATTCTCTTTACTTGGTCTCTGACTAAATCACACTCCAGATCTCAGGGACAGGACGGACATGTATTTGGAATAACAAGGACTGATTGGGAATAGTCAAAATACCTCTATGCACAGGAAATTGTGTCTCACTAACTTGATTGAGTTGCATTTTGGAAAGTTAAATCAGGGCAGAACCTACACATTTAGTAGTAAGGTCCTGGGAAGTGTTGCTGAACAGAGACCTTGGAGTGCAGGTTCATATTTCCTTGAAAGAGGGGTCTCAGGGTGACAGTACAGTGAAGTATGCATTTGGCAGAGAACAGAGAACATAGAACAGTACATCACAGGATGCTTGTGTTTATTGGTCAGTGCATTGAGTACAGGAGTTGGGGTGTAGTGTTGCGGCTGTACAGGACATTGGTTGGACCAGTTTTGGAAAACTGCATTCAGTTCTGATCTCTCTGCTGTTGGAAAGATGTTGTTAAAGTTGCTTTTGAGACAGTGATTTGGTCACAGCACAAAAAGTAATTTTTCGTCTGAAAGTGAATTGTCGTCAGAGATTCAGTGACTGGTTACAGCACAAGTGAGGGCCGTTCAGCTGTTCCAGTCTGTGCCAGCCCTCTGCAACGGTAATTCACTGAGCTCCACTCCCTGCTCTTTGCCCATTTCCCTGCAATTTATTTTTATCCTGTTGCCTATCTAATTGCTTTTTGTAGCCATGTCCAATTCTGCATTCCAGATCCTTTTGGCAGAAGCTGTAGGTGTGACGTAGCCCAGTGCCATACAGCAACATGTCAGTCCTCTTGATACTTCAATGCTCCCCACTGTGATAAGGTGCCTACTTCTCCCTCTGTGCTGGTCAGCAATGCAAGCAGGTCAGCACAAAGTGAGTCAGCACTGAGGAAATAGTGTAAGAGCCATAAGACGCATCTTATGTAGATGCGAGAGATGTGTGTATTCCTGTGTGCAGAGTGACCTGGCAGAAGCAATGCAAGTCAAAACTGTCACAAAGTTGCCTGCAGTGAATTTCATCTGCCATGTGGCTGTTCAACAAGGCTGCTCATAATCTCTCGAGATCTGTTGCCATTTTCCTCTCGTTTACTGCATGTTCAGGTTTTTAGACACCCAAATGTTTTGTCTAAATCCAAGTCCTTAACGTATTTCAGGAATAGGAATGGCCATTCAACTTTGGGAAGACCTCACTCCAGCCTGTAAAATCTCTACTTTCTATAAACAAAATGTGTTCCATCCCTTACTGATGTTGTATTTCTGCTGCCCTCTCATTACTTTAGCAACTTGTCTGTGCACTGACCATGGTAGGAGGGATGGTAGGGATTAGGGGGTCACTGTCTGGGCCAGCAGACCTATGACCCATCCCTAATTGCCCTGGAGGAGTTAGTGGTGAACGACCTTCTTGGAACCACTCCTTGGGGAGCAGTTACACCCACAATGCTGTTTGGGAGGGAATTCCAAGGATTTGACCCAAAGAAAGTGAAGTAACAGTTAAATTGTTCATCATCAGAATTGTTTGTGGCCTGGAGGGGACCTTGGAAGCCATCGGAATTTCAAATTTTCTGGGAAGAATATTGTTCAATATTTAAGTCGATGTTTGTGAGTAGATAGACAGATCAAGTGTGTTAACCCCACCATCTCCATGTGACCTCATGGAAAATATCACTTGTGTTGAACCTTACAAATCTTTACTCTCTCTTTATTAGACCATGACTGCGCAATGGCCATGAATTCTTCATCCAGAGAGCTTTACTGATTTTCTGTATTTTTAATCATGGATTTAAATCGGGAAAAACTGTTGTAAAAACCAAGGACTTCTGAAGGATTGTTGCATTTTTGTAAAGCAAGGAAAGTGGAATTCACTGGAAGTGCTGTTTACACAGCTACATGTTCAAGCAGAACGAGAAGCTTAGTTTGCAGATGAACTTGAGCCAATGGTTTTGGCTGAATGGAGCTTTGGCTGACAAGTAGCTGATTGGTCTGTGGACGAGTGAGTTATCAAGGATAAAGGCCTTCTGCCAGTCAGTGACCAGGATAACTGAACAGCTTGGGTGGTGTGAATGAAGTGGCAGAAGCAATTAGATCTCTGTAAGAGCAGGAGCTGTCTCTTTTCTCTGCTGCAAAAACCACCAGAAGCCTGAAGAAAGTGGATTTGTTTTCTTGTCACTGGTTGCTGTGAGCTGTGGCTCTTAACCTGTCAGCCAGAGACTTTATGTGTATGCACTAGCCATTCTGCACATTCTCCAAACAAGTGAAAATCTCTAGAGAAGCAGAATCAAGGAGCAGCATGCCCTGACAAGCTGGAAGGACCATCTCAGTGAATCCTGTGAAGCAGGACGATTGAACTATGATCCCAGGCTTACCCTTTCTCCATCGCACTCAGGTTTTTTTGATGTCTGTGTGTCTAAATGTGTGTGTAGAAGGAGCTTTATATGGAGAATGGAGTTTTAACCTGAAGACTTACATATACATATCAAAGGTTCGCAATTGTTTAGATGTAACTAGAATCTATTTATTTGTAAGAAATAGTAATTCCTGTGAATTGCAGAAACCTGGCTCATGCTTTTTGCCAACATGAGTCTAAAAGACAAATAAACAGGAGAGTTTTGTGTACTTTTACACAATATTGAATTTAATGATAATTCTAGGAATAGCAGGACTTGATGTTGAGCTCAATACCCCTGTGAGGTGTAACACAGATTGCTCCAGTACTGTTACAGCACTGGCATCCAACCGAAGATGTGGAAAATTGCCCAGGGATATCTGTCCACAAAAAAGCAGAACAAATCCAACCCGGCCAATTCCCACGCCATCAGTAAAGTGATGGAAGGTGTCATGAACAGTGCTATCAAGCTGCCCCTGCTCAGCAGTAACCTGTTCAGTGACGCCCAGTTTGGGCTCCGCCAGGGCCAGTCAGCTCCTGACCTCATTGCAGCCTTGGCTCAGACATGAACAAAAGAGCTGAATTCCAGAGGTGAGGTGAGAGTGACAGAGCTGTATTTGACTGAGTGTGGCATCAAGGAGCCCCAGCAAAACTGGATCAATGGGTATCGGGGGAATGTCTCTGGTGATTGGAGTCATACCTGACACGTAGGAAGATGGCTGTGGGTGGTGGAGGTCACCATCGTAATGTCAGTAGTGGGGATGTTCGCCAATGATTGCACAATATTCAGCACCAATCACGACTCCTCAGACACTGAAGCAGTCCGTGTCTAAATGGAACAAGATCTGGACAATGTCCAGGAGAGGGCTGACAAGTGGAAAGTCACATTCATGCCAGGCAAATACCAGGCAATGACCATCTCCAATAAGAGATAATCTACTTGTTGTTTGCTGACATTCAGTGATATTATGCCCCACTATTAATATCCTGGGAGATTACCAAAGAACGGGTCAGAGGCTGGGAATACTACAGCAAATAACTCACCTCCTGATTCCCCAAAACCTGTCCATCATCTATAAGGTGATATCCAGGAATGTGATGGAATATTCCACACTTGCCTGGATGGATGCCGCTTCAAAAACACTCAAGAGACTTGACACCATCCTGGACAATGTAACTGGTGTTTAATTGGCACCACATTTACAAGCGTTCTGTCCCTCCACCACTGATGCTCAGTCGCAGCAGTGTGTGCCCTATCTACATGATACTCTGCAGAAATGCACCAATTTTCCTCAGACACAACCTTCCAAACCCACAACCTCTACTATCTATAGGGATAAAGGGCAACAGAAAAATGAGAACATCACCACCTTCAAGTTCCCCTCTGAGCCACTCACCATCCTGACTTGGAAATATATCACTGTTCCTTCGCTGTCACGGAGTCAATATCCTGGAATTCCCTCCCTAGTGGCATGTGGGGCTACCTACAGCAGTGGACTACAACATCTCCAAAAGGCAATTCACCACCAGCTTCTCAGCCAGGGACACCCATGTTTTGTTGTGAAGGAAAAACCAGGGTGGAACATTCAGTCCCTGGGCATCAGTTGATATCTAATCACGGTTAGAAACCTGTGACCAACAACTCCTCAATTTCGAACCTTACATCCCTAAACAACATGGAATGAGTCTCATCTTGACTGGGTTAATTTTCCTTTTATATATATTACTTTTCCATTGCACCATTTTATATAATATTCTCTCATCTGACGCTGCAGAACATTTTCCTTCATCTGCTGTCGGTAAAACCCACTTTCTTGATGAACAATGACAGAAAATACTCATTTTGAAACTCAATCATATCTTTTCCTTCATCAACAGGTCTCCATTTTGACCCCTTATCAGCTCCACCACTCCCCTTTTATAACCTGTCTACTGTTAATACACCGATAAAAACTGTTCAGATCTCCTTTATCTTTACCAGACCTTTGGACTCCTCATTATCTTCCAGTTTATCAAAAGCAAAAGCTGTGCTGTGGAACACAGGAGCCCACAAACAGGATGGTGGGCAGGTTCAATCTTGATTATTGGATTAAGATGTGAAAATGCGTCAATGGTCTTTCAGTAAGCCTGGAAATGGACAGTCAAACTTGAGTCTAAATTCTAATATCGACATGACATCTGAACTTGAGGTGGCCTCCCATTTGGTTTTCTGCTCTGGGAAAAAGCAAACTCTCCGTTGTTATTGCAAAATGTTTACACTGTCGTTCTTCTCTCTCTGCCATGCCTTTACTCAGTTTGGAATGTATAAAGTATGAAATGTAGTGAATAACGTGCCTATGAAGGATAACAAAGTGTGGAGCTGGATGAACACAGCAGGCCAAGCAGCATCCCAGCAGAACAAAAGCTGACGTTTTGGGCCTAGACCCTTCATCAGAAAGGGGGATTGGGAGAGGGTTCTGGAATAAATAGGGAGAGAGGGGGAGGCGGACTGAAGATGGAGAGAAAAGAAGATAGGTAGAGAGGGGAGTATGGGCGAGGAGGTAGGGAGGGGATAGGTCAGTCCAGGGAGGACGGACAGGTCAAGGTGGTGGGATGAGGTTAGTAGGTAGGAAATGGAGGTGCGGCTTGAGGTGGGAGGAGGGGATGGGTGAGAGGAAGAACAGGTTCGGGAGCCGGGGACGAGCTGGGCTGGTTGTGTGATGCAGTGGGGGGAGGGGACGAGCTGGGCTGGTTGTGTGATGCAGTCGGGGGAAAGGGAGATTTTGAAGCTGGTGAAGTCCACATTGATACCATTGGGCTGTGGGGTTCCCAAGCGGAATATGATTTGCTGTTCCTGCAACCTGGCGGAAGTGTCGGAGGATGATGCGTTGTAACCGGAGTTTGGTGGGGTGGTATGTGAGGACAAGGGGAATTCTGTGGTGGTTGTTGCAGGGGTGGGGTGTGAGGGTTGTGTTGCGGGAAATGGGGAAGAGGCGGTGGAGGGCATTCTCGACCACTGAGGGGGGGAAGTTGCGGTTCTTGAAGAACATGGACATCTGGGATGTGCGGGAGTGGAATGTCTTGTCGTGGGAGCAGATGCGGTGGAGGCAAAGGAATTGGGAATAGGGGATGGAATTTTTGCAGGAGGGTGGGTGGGAGGAGGTGTATTCTAGGTAGCTGTGGGAGTTAGTGGGCTTGAAATGGACATCCATTTCTAGCTGGTTACCTGAGATGGCGACTGAGAGGTCCAGGAAGATGAGGGATGTGTTGGAGATGGCCCAGGTGAACTTGAGGTTGGGGTGGAAGGTGTTGGTGAAGTGGATGAACTGTTCGAGTGCCTCTTGGGAGCAATTTCCCGCAACACATCCTGCCCCCCCGCAACAACCACCCGAAGAGATCCCCCTCATCCTCACATACCACCCCACCAACCTCCGGATTCAATGCATCATCCTCTGACACTTCTGCCATCTACAATCCGACCCCACCACCCAAGACATTTTTCCATCCCCACCCTTGTCTGCTTTCCGGAGAGACCACTCTCTCCGTGACTCCCTTGTACGCTCCACACTCCCCTCCACCCCCAACACACCCAGCACCTTCCCCTGCAACCGCAGGAAGTGCTACACTTGCCCCCACACCTCCTCCCTCACCCCCATCCCAGGCCTCAAGATGACTTTCCATGTTAAGCAGATGTTCCCCTGCACATCTGCCAATGTGGTATACTGTATCCGCTGTACCCGGTGTGGCTTCCTCTACATTGGGGAAACCAAGCAGAGGCTTGGGGACCGCTTTGCAGAACACCTCCGCTTGGTTCGCAATAAACAACTGCACCTCCCAGTCGCGAACCATTTTAACTCCCCTCCCGTTCCTTAGACGGCTTGTCCATCATAGGCCTCCTGCAGTGCCACAATGATGCCACCCGAAGGTTGCAAGAACAGTAACTCATATTCCGCTTGGGAACCCTGCAGCTCAATGGTATCAATGTGGACTTCACAAGCTTCAAAATCTCCCCTTCCCCTGCTGCATCCCAAAACCAGCTCAGCTCATCCCCTCTCCCCCACTGCATCACAAAACCAGCCCAGCTTGTCCCCGCCTCCCTAATCCTCTCACCCATCCCTTCCTCCCACCTCAAGCCGCATCTCCATTCCCTACCTACTAACCTCATCCCGCCTCCTTGACCTGTCCGTCCTCCCTGGAATCCTCTCCCCATCCCCCTCTCTGATGAAGGGTCTAGGCCCGAAACGTCAGCTTTTGTGCTCCTGAGATGCTGCTTGGCCTGCTGTGTTCATCCAGCCTCACACTTTGTTATCCTGGATTCTCCAGCATCTGCAGTTCCCATTATCTCTGCCTGTGAGGGATGATCTTTTATTTAACGCACAAACACCTGTTTGATACAATCAATTACTCAAATCTGTCCATTCTATTAGATCATTGCTGATCAACATGCCAACTCCTTACTCACCTTTTTTATCTGTATTGATCAATACACGTACCAAGCCAAAAAAAAACTCAGCCCAGACATTTTATTTTTAACCTTTAGAGGTTTTTGGGGAGAGTTCCGGAATTTCATTGCCCTTTTTGTGAAAGACAAGTCCAGAGATCAGACCTAAATGGCAACTCTATATTGCTGTCCGATCATGCCTACTTCTGGATTCTGATTTCCCTGTGCTTATGTTTATGAAATCCTGATCATTCTCAATATCTCAATCTTTAACCTACTAAAGTCAAGACATTGCAAATCACATTCGTGCAAACTTTTCCTCGGGATGTAATGCTCCACGTGCTGGCTTCATTCCAGTGAAAAAGCAAAACATATTCAAATGAAGGAGGGAGGTAAAAAAGAGTAAATGTACCTGATTAGCCTGACATCAATTGTTGGAAACATGATGGAATCAATGATTGAGGAAGTAATCGCAGCAGCGTTGGAAAATCATAATCTAATCAAACAGAGTCAGCGTGGCTTCATGAAATGGAAATTGTGTCTGACTAATTCATGAGAGATTTTCAACCAGCGTGGATACAGGGGAAACCATTAATGTGTTATATTTGGACTTCCAGAAGTTGTTGTACAAGGTACCATGCGGTTAAGTTCGGTTTAGCTCAGTTCACTAGACGTTTGGTTTGTAAAACAGTGTGATGCTAACATTGCGGGTGCAATCCCTGCCCTGGCTGAGGTTACCCTGAAGGACTCTCCTTCTCAACCCTTCCCCTTGCCTGAGGTGTGGGTGCCTGCAGCTTAAATCACCACCAGTAACTCTGTCTCATGAGAAAGCAGCCGTATGGTCTGGTAAGACTGTGGCAACTGGAGGTAGTATATCGGCATGAGTAGAGAATTGGCCCATGAGCAGGAAGCAGTCAGTGGGGATAAGGGACCCTTTTTCAGGTTGGTGACCTGTGACCAGTGGCATTCCACAAGGTTCAGTGCTGGGATCACAGCAGTGTATGATCGATATCAATGACTTGGAGGCAGGAAGCAAGTTTACTGTAGCCAAGTGTGCAAATGACACGAAGAAAGATGGAAAGGCAATTTGTGAGAGGGATATAAACAGTTTATAGAGAGATGTTGGTAAGTTAAGCAAATGAGCAAAGAGCTGGCAAATGCAGTATCATGTGGGAAAATGTGATGTTGTTCATTTTGGAAGGGATAACAAAAGAACACAGTATTGTTTCAACGGAGGAAAAACTGCAGAAAGCTGCAACACAAAAGGGACTTGTGCACGAAACACGGAAAGCCAGCATACAGGCACAGCAGGTAATCAGAAAGGATCACAGTCCAAAGATGTGCATGTTGAGTGGATTTGCTGTATTAAATTGACTATCATGTCCAGGGATCTGCAGGCGAGGTGTATCAGCCATGAGATGTGCAGAGTTAGGAGAATAGGGTAGTGGGTTGTGTTTGGGTCAGTGCAGACTCAATGGGTGGAACGGCCTCTTTTCACTGCAGGGTTCTGTGATTTTTCCTGTCTATTACTGGCCTTACTGAAGTTGAGGACACTGGGTTGAGAACAGAGCTGCTGGCTTTCAAACGAAACTTGAAATTTTACCGCATTATGCTCACAAGCTCATATTCATTGATTTCCATTGACACAGTCAATTCATCTATCTTGTTTAAAATGCTGCATGCTCTCAGATGAAGAGCTCTGAACATTGACTTTCTACTGTTTCTATGTATTCTGCTTTTGTTTCTGCTACACTATTAGAGCCAAGAGTAATGATTAGGCCCTTCAGCCCATTGAGGCTGCATCAATAAAATAAATCACCGAACTACACTGATCTCACTTTGCAGCACTTGGCCCAAAGCCGGGAATGTTAGACATTGGAAGTGCTTATCCATGTATTTTTAAAGGTTCTGCCAATCCTCTCAGGCAGCTCATTCCAGATTCCCACATCCTCTGGATGAAAAATATTTTCCTCAGATTCCCCCTAAACCTCCTGCTCTTCTTCTTAAAATTATGTCCCTTCAATATTGACCCTTCAACTAAGGGCAACAGTCATTTCCCATCTACCCTGTCCATGCCCCTCATAATCTTACCCTCCTCAATCAGGCCCCCCTCTTCCCGCCTCAGCCTTCTCTGCTCTAAAGGAAACAACCCGAGCCTATCCAATCTCTCTTCATAGCTCAACTACTACAACCCAGGCAACATCCTGGTGAGTCTTCAGTCCACCCCTTAAAGTGCAGTCACATTCATTCTCTGATGTAGTGACCAGAACCGTACACTGTACTGCAGTGGTGGCCGAACTGAAGTCCTGTATAACTCAACATAACACCTCATGTTCTTATAATCTATCCCATGATTCATAAAGGCAACTGTCCATGTGCCACGTTAACCATCCAATTAACCTGTCCTGCCGTCTTCAGGGATCAGTGGACAATCTCACCAATATCTCTCTGTTGCTCTGAGCTTCCTATGATCTGCAATTAAACAGGACACTATTGTTTTGTTCCATCTTCTAAAGAGCATCATGTCACACTTTTCAGGATTAATCTCCATGTACCACTGATGTGCCGATCTCACCAACCTATATGCAGGGTCTTGTCACCTAAAGCTCCCTCCTCTCTATTAACCACACAAAAATCTTCGTGTTGCCTGGAAATTTACTGAATATTCCTTTCACATTCTCATCCAGATTGTCTATATAAATCTGTGTAAATTACAAACAATATGGGACGAAGCGCGGATCCCTGTGGTATGTCACTGGACACTGGATTCCAGTCACACAAACAGCATTTCACCCCATCCTCTGTCTCCGACCACTTGGACAATTTTGGATCCATTTTGCCAAATTACCTTAAATCAAAAGCACTTTTCCGTTCTTTATCAGTCTCCCATGTGAGATCCTGTCAAAGGCTTTGCTGAAATCCATATAAACCACATCACTGCGTTACCCTCACCCAAACATTTGGTCATCTCCTCAAAAAATTCAGTCAAATTTGCTCAGCACGGCCTCCCTCTGACAAAACTCTGCTGACTATTCCTGGTCAAATCTTGCCTGTCTGAATGGAGATGACTTCTCTCCTTCAGAATTATCTCCGATAGTTTCCCAAACACTGATGCATGACTCACTGGTCTGTGATTCCCTGGTTTATTGCGACCAGCCTTCTTGGAAAGTGGAAACACATCAGGTGTCCTCCAGTCCTCTGGCATCTCCCCTGTAGCCAGAGAGGAATTAAAAATGTGTGTCAGGGCCCCTGTAATTATCTCTCTCACTTCACACAGCAGCCTGGGATACAACTTTTCTTGTAATTCATTCACAGGAAGTGGATGTCACTGGCTGTGCCAGCATTGTTTTATTGCCCTGGGGGTATTTATGAGTCAATCACATTGCTGTGGGTCTGGACTCACATGTGGGCCAGACCAGGTAATGATGGCAGGTTCCTTCCCTCAAGGACATTGGTGAATCAGATGGGATTTCTGACAATCAACAATGGCTTTATGGTCATTTTTAAACTTTCAGTTCCAGATTTTCATGTAATTCAAAATCCATCATCTACCAGGACAGAATCCGAACCAAGCCCCCAGAACATGACCTGGATCTCTGGAGTAACAGTCCAGAGTTAGTCCCACTGGACCTTCGCCTCAGCCAGACCCGGAATTTTGTCCACATTTGAACTCACCAAAACCTCCATTGACTCCTCACTCTCTTTGTCAAATAACTGAAGAACATCACAGTCCATGTTCCCAAATTCTATGCACATTTTTTTGCTCCAAAATGAAGACAGAAGTGAAGTACTCATTTCAAACCCAACCACGACCCTCTGGTTCATTGCACAGATTGCCCCTTTGGTCCCTAATGGGCTCTGAGTAAAGTTAGAGAACATGGTATTCAGGGTGAGCATGCCAACTGGATACAAAGTTGGTTTTACTTTGGAGACAGAGTTTGGTGGTGTTGGGGGATTGTTTTTTAGACTGTGACCATTGGTGTTCCACAGGTACTGGGTTCACTTTTGCTTGTCATTGATATAAATGATTTGGATGAGAATATGGGAGGTGTGCTGAGTAAGTTTGAAGATGACATCAGGATGAGTGGGATTGTGGACAGTGAAGAAGGTTATCTAAGACCAGAAAGAAATCTTGACCAGTTGGGTCAATGGGCTGAGGAGTAGCAGATGGAGTTTAATTTGGACAGATGTGAGGTATTGCCTTTTAGTAAAACAAAAAAGGCCAGGACTTATTACAATTAATGGTACGGCCCAGGGCGGTGTTGTAGAACAGAGAGAATGAGGGGTTCAGCTACAAAATCCTTTGAAATCTGTGTCACAGGGCAGTTAAGAGCCCATTTTGCACACTTGCCCTCATTGCTCAGACCTTTGACGATGGGAGATAGGACATCATGTTGACATTGTATGAGATGTTGGCCTCTCCTGGACGGCTGTGTCCAGTTCTGGTCAGAGAGTCATAGAGTCACAGAGATGTACAGCACGAAAGCAGACCCTTCGCTCCTACGTGTCCATGTTGCCCAGATATCCTACATTAGTCTCGTCCACTTGCCAGCATTTGGACCATAATTCGTCTGAGCACTCCCTATTCATTTGCCCATCCAGATGCATTTTAAATTTTGTAATTGTACCAGCCTCCACACCTTCCTCTGGCAGCTCATTCCATCCATGAGTCACCCACTGCGTGAAAAAATTGCCCCTAAGATCCCTTTTCAATCTTTCCCCTCTCGCCTTAAACCTGTGCCCTCTAGTTTTAAACACCCCCACCCTGGGGAAATCCATTTACTCTATCCCAGCTGCTCATGATTTTGTAAACTTTTATAAGGTCACTCTTCAACCTCTGATGCTCCAGGGAAATTCATTCCAGCCCATTCAGCCCGACTGTGCAGCTTCAACCCTCCAACCTTGGCAATCCCCTTGTAAACTTTTTCTGAATCCATTCAAGTTTTCACAACATCCTTACAACCAGCAAACCTTAAACAGACCATCGCTTGCAGCAAACTACCCAACCTTCAGGACAACATTGACCACAACACCACACAACCCTGTTATGGTAACCTCTGTAAAACATGTCAGATCATCAACATGGACACCGCCATCACGCATGGGAACACCACCCACCCACGTGCACAGCAGTTACTCATGTGGCTTGGCCAACGTTGTCTATCATCCGCTGCAGGTACGGATGGCTCGAGGCATGGTACATGGGCGAAACTGTGCAGACACTATGACAACTGATGAATGGATATTGTGCAACTCTCGCCAAACCGTGATGGCCTCTCCCATTGGGGAACACTTCAGCGCTCAAGGACATTCAGCCTCGAATCTTTGGGGAAACATCCTCCAAGGCGGACTTTGGGAAACACAATAATACAGATTTGCGAACAGAGGCTGATAGCCAAGTTCGGTCCCCATGAGGACGGCCTCAACTGGGATCTTGGGTTCATGTCACACGACAGTGACCCAACCACACTATACACTCCCACACAGATCCTCTCTCATACATACACTGTCTCTCTCTACACCCCCCCCCCACACACACACACACACACACACACACACACATACTTATTCTCTCTCTCTCTATCTCACACACACACTCACACACTTATTCTCTCTCTCTCTACACCCCCCAACACACACACAAACACACAAACACACTTATTCTCTCTCTCTCTATCTCACACACACACTTATTCTCTCTCTCTATCTCACACACACACACATACACGCACACACTTATTCTCTCTCTCTCTCACACACACACACACACTCACACACTTATTCTCTCTCTCTATCACACACACACACTTATTCTCTCTCTCTATCACACACACACTTATTCTCTCTCTCACACACACACACTCACACACTTATTCTCTCTCTCTCTATCACACACACACACTTATTCTCTCTCTCTATCACACACACACTTATTCTCTATCACACACACACACTTATTCTCTCTCTCTATCACACACACACTTATTCTCTCTCTATCTCACACACACACACTTATTCTCTCTCTCTCTATCACACACACACTTATTCTCTATCTCTATCACACACACACACACACATAAATCTATGGAGTGAATTTGTATTTGTAGATACGTTATAGTTTTGGGTCTATTTAACACATCCTCATCAGTGCTGTGGCTCTTTGATCTTTTACTATAAATTCTGTGTCTGATTCCTCCTCTCTCACCAACACCTGCGGGAGCGAGGCTTGAAAGCTTCTGTTTTCAAATAAATCTTTTGGATTAAACACCACACATGATGGTGTGTGATTTCAAACACTATACTCATATAATTTCATTCCATTGAACTCCTTTTGTCAGGAATACTGCTTCACATGTTAATTTGTCAAAAGAGTTGTCAGCACTTTGAAACTTAATACATGCTTCTCTCTCAAATGACTTCCCAGCACAGACTGAAAAACAAAGTCAGAGTCTGGAAAGATCTGCTCTTGTATCGTGAGGCTGTGGGGGAAGGTTAGATAGGAAGAAACTGTCCCACTTGGTGGAAGGATCAATAGGAAGATTGAGAACAGGTTGAAGGGAAAATGGCATTGGGAACATGATGTTCTGAAATTCAGTGCCTGACAGTGTGGTGGAGGCAGGGACATTTGAAGGATCTGTAGGGATGATTAGAATGGGTGGGTGTCACACAATAAACTTCTCCCGTGGAGAGCTGCACATGTGTGATCAGGTCCTGCACTCTAAGCATTCTGTGATCCTGTGCCTTACTGCAGATGCGGCTCCCGTGAGTCACACAGGTATTGACCAGCACCCACATACTACAGCTCCAACACATCACCTCCCTGCTGTCTCTATTGAGTTTTATCCAACTAATCAGGTTGCAAGTTTAGAAGTACCACTCAACAATATTTTGTAATTATTAGGAAGTAGTAATTCTCTAAATTTATTCTGATACTCAGATCCCTTACTTACCATCGCAACTGTTGTCACATTAAATTAACACCCTGAGACATGCTCTGGGTCATACTCTTTCTGTTTTATTTGTTACTTACCAAATCAGAATTTTTAATTTCTCCATTAAAAGTAAAATGTTTCAAGACAGAAAAAAATCTCACTATTTCTCTCTGACACGTCTATAAGTTCTCTTGCTGAGTGTGGTCACCTGGAGGTGATGCATTAATTTTAATAACATTAATGATTTTCGGTGAGTTACAGTTGAAAGAGCAACTTGCCCGCAGTGACACATTTGTTCGAAGGAGGGAGCAAAAGCCAAAGAGCGAATTCAGTGAAAACGAAAGTAAATGTTTTCAGGGAGGGGCTGTCGTTGTGAATGTCTCCATTTTTTACACATTTGTCCGAGAAAAGGCGGAAAATGTTCGATCAGATTGTGGGAAAGTAAGAGGTGAGTCTGAAACCCTCTTTAATTTCAGGAAGGGCTCATTCCCAGTGGGATCGGGTGGATTTTAGTCCCGCTGAAAGATCCCAATCAAATCCAAGGAGTTGAACGGGGAGCCGCTGGGGATTGTGCAGTGAAAAGGTGAAACCTTTCTCCAATGTCTCTGATCAGCTGCACAGAGCCTGGAGCTGGTTCCTGTCAGTATAAGGGAACAGGAGGGAGAGGCAATGTGTAACATTCACTTCTCAGGGTCAGACACAGCGACTGGAAAGGGAGACGGAAGTGAAAAGGAGGAACAGAGTGAGGGCCATGAGATGGAACATGACCCATTGGGGTTTCTGTTTAAAGGCAAATAATTCAATCCTGGAGACAATTGTGACGCTTCATGTCCTGACATAAACTTTAATTGAAGAGTTTCCCTTGTGTTGAGTCCATTCTCCGATTCCATTCTTTCCCATTTCGGGTTTTCTGCCTCCACCATCGAGAGCAGCTGCGTGGGCCCTCAGATCCGGAGCGCTCTCCATTCCTCAATCCATCAATTCCTCTCCACTTCCCTCCGCCTCCCTTCAGCTTGTTCCGAGAACCTCTCTGCAATTCTCTGCTCCTTTCAGCTGGTTCTTCAGATGTCGCTTTGACTGATCTTTTACTGAATTGATTTACATTCTGTTCGCTGCTTTCACTCTCAGTCTCTCCCTTGTTGAGCCCAGGATCTCCTGTGCTTTGCTGACTGCTCTCTCAGCATGGCCTGTCACCATCAGAGATTGATCCACACAAACCCCCTCCCTCAGTTCCTGCTCACTCGACGGAATTGTGTCTGTAAATGGACAGTGTAATTCCTTGCTCCTTTTGTTAAAACACATCACTTCACAATCTGCTCAGTTAAATTCAATCTGTCAGTTGTCTGCGTATTTCTTTCCCAAGGATGTAAGAAAATCACTTGTGAACATGACTGTTGTTATCCATGTGTTTTTGTGGATGTTTGAATCAATGCCTGTCCTTGATGGAAACCTGGCCAAGTAGTGATGACAATTTCTCCGGAAATAAATCCTCCCCATCTGGCTGCACTTCCATCATGAGACCCATCGAGGCTGTTCTGCTGGCCGTTTGGCCTTTTTCACACCTTTCCCTGACCCTCTGCTCTTTGGGTCCTCTCCTCCTGTTGAGCATCTCATCTCATTTAAATTCTCATTCTAACCCATCCTTCCCAGTAATTTTCTCACTGATGGACCTTCACTGTTTTCCTCCCTCATCCTCTGCATTAAACAACTTCTCATCTTTCTGATGAAAGGTCATCACCCTGAAACATTAACTTGCCTTCTGTCTCCCTAACAGATGAATAGATTGAGTTAATTCAGACTTTATTTTTTAATTTCTCATCATTGATAATTGAAGAATCTCCTTCTGAAATAGAATCAGATAGTTTTACAGCACAGAAACAGGCCCTTCGGCCCATTGCGTCCATGCAGATTCTGATTCTGTTTTCCAGGCCTTGGCCTGTAGCCTTGTCTGCGATGGATCGTCGAGTGCTGATCAGAATTATTCTGAAATGTCTGAGGTTCGTGCTCTTTTAGGCAGTGAGTTCCAGATATTCATACATTCTGGGTGAAACAAACTTTCTTTACATAGAACATAGAACATAGAACAGTACAGCACAGAACAGGCCCTTCAGCCCACAATGTTGTGCCGACCATTGATCCTCATGGATGCACCCTCAAATTTCTGTGACCATATGCATGTCCAGCAGTCTCTTAAATGACCCCAATGACCTTGCTTCCACAACTGCTGCTGGCAACGCATTCCATGCTCTCACAACTCTCTGCGTAAAGAACCTGCCTCTGACATCCCCTCTATACTTTCCACCAACCAGCTTAAAACTATGACCCCTCGTGCTAGCCATTTCTGCCCTGGGAAATAGTCTCTGGCTATCGACTCTATCTATGCCTCTCATTATCTTGTATACCTCAATTAGGTCCCCTCTCCTCCTCCTTTTCTCCAATGAAAAGAGACCGAGCTCAGTCAACCTCTCTTCATAAGATAAGCCCTCCAGTCCAGGCAGCATCCTGGTAAACCTCCTCTGAACCCTCTCCAAAGCATCCACATCTTTCCTATAATAGGGCGCCCAGAACTGGACGCAGTATTCCAAGTGCGGTCTAACCAAAGTTTTATAGAGTTTTACCTTCTAAGAAAATCCGAAAGAACTGCGGATGCTGAAAAACAGGAACAACAATGAAGTTGCCAGAAAAGCTTAGCAGGCCTGGCAAGAATAAAGAATAAAAAAAGGCAGAGTTAATGTTTCAGGTCCAGTGATGGTGGCTGTGAAAACGTCAGTTTGTAACCACATTTTGCTGCTCACAATGTGGTCTCCTCTACATTGGGGAAACGTAGTGTAGACATAGTGACGGCTTTGCAGAACATCTACGTTCTGATGGCAAAAAAAGACCCTGAACTACCTGTTGCCTGCCACTTTGATGCACTTGCTGCCTGACCAACATCTCTGTCTTGCTACAGTGTTCCAGCGAAGCCCAACGCAAGCTGGAGGAACAACACCTCATTTTCCGCTTGGGGACCCTACAGCACTCTGGACTCAATATTGAGTTCAGTAATTTTAGGGCCTAAAGTCTCCCATGTCCCAGCCCCCTAGCCCACACACCAGGCCTTGTTACCACACAGCCTGCCACTACACACTCCCTGTTGTTAGTCACTAACAGCCCCCATTAACAACTACTCACCCTCCCAGCCTGATCAATGGCAACTCCTTTGTCTGTCCAACTGTCTGTCTCTCTCTTTGGGCTCTATCCTCTCGTTTACTCCCTACCCCACCCACCTCCGTATTTCCTGCATCTCAATTGACATTTTCCCAGCCACCATCAGTTCTGAGGAAAAGTCACCGCACCCAAAACGTTAACTCTGAATTTTCCTTCACGGATGCTGCCAGACATGCTGGGCTTTTCTGGCAACTATATTTTTTCCCTCTTTACCTCCTCTTTCAGTTAAAGTGACCCCTGGATGAAGCGGGAGAAGAAGCTTTGCCTTATCTAACAAGTCTATGCCCCTTAAAACTTTTTACACTACAGTCAGATTCCCTGCTCAATTTTCTCTGCTTTGGGAAATCAACCCCAAACTCTCCAGACTATCTTCATTGCTGAACCACTCTAGCCCAGGAAACATCCTGGTGGATGCACTTTCACCCTCTCTGGTGCAATCATGTCTTTCCAGCACTGCACACGTTACTCCAACTAATTAAGTAACATTATACACTGCATACCTACTTATTCATCTTGCTGTCTCTCCATTGAGCTCACTGCCAGCTAATCCTCCCTCAATCCAAACTCCCCAACCCCTCTATCCCTAAATGTAACCCAGTGTCTTGAATCTCTTCCTGCAGCTGGACTCGATAATGATGATTTCACTGCTCGCTATGTTTCTCGATATACTTCCTGATCAGAGTTCTTCTGCAGTGTTTGTGAAAAATATCTCATTGCGGAATAGTCTGACTTTCTGAAGCTAGAGGTAAGTTTCAGACTGCATGATTTTAATGAGAATAGTTAGAAAAAGACAGACTTTCTGAACAACATAAACAGAGACAGGTCAGGAATATCAGCTCTGAGATTATATGATGAGACATTTTAACACTTGGTTGAAAGTGCATATGCCTTTTATTTCACTGGAATTATTAATTTAAATGGATTACACCCCATTTAAAATAGCAGATTGCTAAAGCAAGTGAAGATTTTCACATTTATTCTTTAATGTGATGTGGGAGTCATTGGCAAGGTCAGTATTTATTACTAATCCCTAATTGTCCTTGAACTCTGATTTACTTGTTAGAACATTTGAGACAGTAGTGTTGAGTCATCCACATTGCTGTTGGTCTGGAGTCACATGTCGGCAGGTCTGGGTAGGGACAGCAGATTTCCTTCCCTAAAGGACATGAATGATCCAGTTGTGTTTTGACCACAATATGAGTTCAGTGCCATCTTATCCTCCCTTCATCTCCCTTTCATCCAAACTCCCCAGCTGCCCACTCTTAATTGCTTTTAACCGCACTTGGAATACGACGTCCAGTTCTGGTCGCCCTATCATAGGAAAGATGTGGATGCTTTGGAGAGGGCTCAGAGGAGGTTTACCAGGATGCTGCCTGGACTGGAGGGCTTATCTTATGAAGAGAGGTTGACTGAGCTCGGACTATCTTCATTGGAGAAAAGGAGGAGGAGAGGGGACCTAATTGAGGTATACAAGATAATGAGAGGCATAGATAGAGTTGATAGCCAGAGACTATTTCCCAGGGTAGAAACGGCTAACACGAGGGGCCATAGTTTTAAGCTGGTTGGAGGAAAGTATAGAGGGGATGTCAGAGGCGGGTTCTTTACACAGAGAGTTGTGAGAGCATGGAATGCGTTGCCAGCAGCAAGGTCATTGGGGACATTTAAGAGACTGCTGGACATGCATGTGGTCACAGAAATTTGAGGGTGCATACGTGAGGATCAATGATCGGCACAACATCGTGGGCTGAAGGGCCTGTTCTGTGCTGTACTGTTCTATGTTCTAACCTTAGTTCTTTGAAGGTGGCAGGATGTCGGGAGAGAGAGGTGAGTAAAGCACATGAGATGTTGGCTTCATAAACAGAGGAATTGAGTACAAAAGCAGGGAATGTATGCTAAACCTGCAGAAAACTCAGTCGGTTGGTCACAGCGACGTGAAAACTGTCTTCGTTTCTGGCACCACCTTTATAAAAGGTGTGGGGGCATCTGAGCGGTGGAAGGAAGATTTTTCAGAATGGTTCTAGGGAAGGGATTGTAGTTACAAGTGGAGCACGGGGATTGATATAAAGAGTTATGGAGGGGAACATGATGGTTGAGTGATGGTTAAGGTTTCGAGAGCTTTCTAAACAGGAACAGAACCGGACTCCTGTCCCAGCAAATGGAGGTGAAGCTTCTGACTTGCAAACGTCAATATCAATCCACCTCTGCTGTCAGCAGCCCTCATTCCAGAGTGTACCCATCTTTTAGAGACCAAAATTCCAGGTGAATGGGCAGCACTTCCCAAATCAGGAAACCAAAAACAGGAAATATCCTGAATTAAGATAATAAAGTGTGAAGCTGGATGAACACAGCAGGCTAAGCAGCATCTCAGGATCACAAAAGCTGACGTTTCGGACCTAGACCCTTCATGAGAGAGCTGTGGTGAAGGGTCTAGGCCCGAAACGTCAGCTTTTGTGCTCCTGAGATGTTGCTTGGCCTGCTGTGTTCATCGAGCTTCACACTTTATTATCTTGGATTCTCCAGCATCTGCAGTTCCCATTAACACAAATATCCTGAATTACTCTTCCTGAACCCAGGCTGAAAATTTAACTCATTGAATCTGTAACGGAATGGAAAGAATGGGCCATATATTTCCACTACTGGGAATGGGAATGAATAAATATACAATGCTGTGTCTGTTGGAAGTTTGACACATGCTGTGTATTTGTCCAGGAAGTGTCAGTGTCTGATGAGCTGATTTGTGCTGCCTGGAACCCTCCAATGATCTCAGTGTCAGAAACTTGGTTGAGATACACACCACATATTCAGATACATATCTGACAATTGTCGTATTGTTCAACTTCCAGTGTAACTGTTTAGTTAACAGTTTAACCCAATACCTCATTGTTCAAAGCAACAGAATACCCCTTGACCTATCTACACCCCCGACACTCCAACTTCCCAATCATGAACTTAGCAAAACAAGGAATCAAAATGGAGAATGGGTTTGTTGCCTGAAGTTGGTGAACTGTTGTGTTGAGCCCAGAAGGCTGTAAGGTACGTAATTGGAAGAGGAGTTGGGACGTGTAGTTGAGGTTGTACAGGACATTGATGACACCTCTTCTGGAGTAATGTGTGCAGTTCTGGTAATGGGAAGGATGTTATTAACTGAGGAGGGTTCAGAAAAGATTTACCAGGATGTTGCTGGGAATGGAGGGTTTGAGATTTTAAGTTAGACTAGAAAGACTGGGATTTTTTTCACTGGAGCATGGGAGGTTGAGGGGTACCTTATTGAGGTTTATAGAATCATGCAAACTGCCAGAGGAAGTGGTGGATGTGGGCCCAGTTACAACGTTTAAAAGACATTTGGAAGTACATGAAGAGGAAAAATTTGGAGGGATGTGGGCATGGCGCAGACAAGTTTAGGTTGGGACTATGGTCAGCGTAGACTGGTTGGACCAAAGAGTCTATTTCTGTGCTGTATGACTCTCCAATTACCCTCTTGCACCCTACTCACTCACCATTATTCTCTCTCAAACACTATCCTACAACCCAGTTTGCATCCAACTTTAAAATAAGAAAAAGTTAGGGTGTAGACTACCTTCTCAAAATATTTTGAGGGCGTCTGGCCTGGTCTATCACAGCAGCGATGGACCCACCCAGTGTTCCTGATGAAATACAGGACCTTTACAATCTGACCTGACAACAGGATCTGATGTTGGAAAAGGGGTCGTCCATCTCTGCTGCTCCCCACTGTCAGTTATCTCCTGAATCCCCGAGCTGAGCATTTGTTAATGCAGCAGAGAAAGAAAACCCATTAGGAAAAACATGGAAAAGTAAGAATATGCTGATCGTTGCTGACATAGAATGATGGAGGCCTTTAGCACAGAAAAAGGCACTTCAGCCCATCAAGCCTGTGCATATCACCCAAATCTTCTAATCGCAGCACTTGGCCTATGGTCTGCATACCTTGTTGGCAGCGATATGTATAATATCATCATCAGACAATCTGGCTCATTATGTCAGTGTCTCAATCCTGTAGTTGACATTGCTCTTTTAAGAAATATCTTGAGAATTTTTTGTTTCAGATGAGATCCTTCAATCACTTCTTGCCCATGATGCAAGGAAGACATTTGAGTATTGTGCTGCTCCTTGGTTTTCACACTGTGCTGTCAGGTAAGCAAAAGAATTGAACTGCAAATTATTACTGACACTTCAGGAGCAGCATCTCTTTACCAGATTAGCTAATTTAACATGAAGTTATTCACAATTAGTAAAGCGTTAAATTAGGGTACTTTTCATGGGGAAACTGACAGATCCCTCACCCTGTGTATTCTTCAGTCTGTTCTTTCTCAAAAATCTCATTTAATGGTGTCATACAATCTGCTCCAATTGCATTCAGCAGCATCTAATTGCACAACTTGATGGAGAGTAAGTTCCCAGGGAAGGCCATGGATGACGGTGTGCCTACACTAAACATGATTGTATCCTTTCTCTGATTAGATACCGAGCCTCTGCTGTGTCTTTCTAGTATTTTCTCGTTTCAGATTTCTATCAGTTGTGGGTTTTCTTTCTTCTCATTGTTTCTGCAGCTCAGGGGGTGAAAAAGCTGAAGAAAAATTACACCTGCCTTTTCTTGTGCTCCGAATTCCCTATTTCTGTCCTCTTTTTTTAATCCCATGAACACAACAAAGGCTGTATCAGCATCATCCAGCTTGAAAATTTCCTTCCCTCTTTATTCCATTCAGATGTTTCTCAAAACTTGCTTCCTTGACCAGGCTTTTGGGTTTCTGCCCGAATCTTGTTTCATGTGGCTCACTGTCACATCTACATTCTGGTAAGTTTTCTCCTCCAGAAAAAGCAAATTTAACAACAAAAGTTAATTGTACAGACAATTTCATACAAAACTCACCATGATTTAAATAAGCAAATAATCTGTTCATAGCATTTATTGAGTGAGGAGTGTTGCTGCAGCATTGGGAGATCTTTTTAAACATTTTTAAATAGTTTCATGGGATCTCTCACTCCCACTGGAACAGACACACTACACTGTGGATTCAATGTCTGAAGAAAAAGATGTCACTTCCAACGATATAACACTCTCTCAGAACTCATTGAAGTTTCAGCTCATATTGTGTGCTAAATTATAAAAGTGGAATTCAAATGTCATAAAAAGCCAGCGTTCCATTGATTTTGTACATTCGTTCCGGACTCAACAATACCTTAATTTCAAATTGTCATCCTTGTTTCAAATGCTTTAAATCCTCCCTGTGTCTGTAATCCCCTCCAACTTCACAACTAATGTTCCTCCTAATTTGTTTTCAGGTGTAGAGCAATTTTTAAAATTGTGTAGTCATGCATAGTTATAAAGTTAAAGGGACCAATTTTTGCTGTTTGGACACTTCGGGTTACTGTGCCAGTTAATGGGGGGAGTCGTGCCCACAACTTTCTGGGAGATCTGCACTAATCTGGTTCTGCTGTGTTTGATATCCCCAAAATGAATCGCGCCATATTGGTGGCTGTACCTTCAGGCACCCAGGTCCTAATCTGTGTGTTACCCAAGACCATTCTCTTGGCCACCTGCCCTAATCTGTCACATATGGGTCAGTGTCCAAGTTACATCTCGAACATTCGTGTGAAAGTCCGTGGGACATTCTTGCAGGATGTAATGTTATGAGGTGGAGGTTGATCCCTCCTCCCCCGAGAACTAAAAACGAAATACACAACAGGAGTACCCCGCCTCATCATCTGTCAAAGCAGTGTGAAAAGTGGTGTCACCTGTCTTTCAGCAGCTTCTAGTGGTTAAATTAAATAAATCCCTAACACTCACTTTACAATCAACAAGTAACAATTTATTTATCTAACTCTTACCAGTGAACAGATGAACTAAACTATTAACAAACGGAATAAACGCCTTCTAACTAGTAACTATTCCTGACGAACAAGATTCTATTGACCTGATGTTCTCATAAAACAAATCCCGCTCATAGAAAATAAAAATGGAATTTAGCCCCTTGAAATTACAGCGAGGTTACGTGTTTTCTGGAATGTTGTGTGCCTTTTCCGATGATTCTTTAGTGGTGAGTATTAACTAGTTGTGCCTTTGGTACCTTTATTTTTAGTTAGTGCTTTCTCTAAGACATAGAGAAAACTGTGAGAGCCAACAAGTCTCTCTTGAGAGCTGAGGACTGTTAACTCTGGCAGATGGCAGTCCTTGTTTTGTACCCTTGAAAACATATCAGTTTTTTACAATTGGATTCGTCCTATGTTGTCAAAGCCGTCAGATTTAAATTTAATTGTTTCTGGTACATAAGTGCCTCGTTATTGATTGGCTAAATTCAAAAATGTGTTGCTTTAGTAACAAAACTGCTGTTTGGTCTGCTGCCTGTATGGCCTTTCAGTACAGATAATTCAATTCAGGCGCTCTCTGTATACTTGCAAACTTTCAAGCTGCCACTCACAGACATCCATTTTTCAAAGAAAATGCACATCATTTTTTACAGGGACCACACAATGCTCCCCCCCGCCCCGTAGCATTTTACAAACACGAAATTCTAACTTGCTGCCTCCCAATCCACAAGTGCTCTGCCCAGCTTCGCAACAATAAGCACATGCTGCTTTTGTTTAAAACCATGAACAAACCTGAAGTGTATATGGAGAGCTTGGTTGCTCAGCAATAAAAGGATGAACTGCAGAATTCAGATTTCCAGCATCCACTGTAATTTGCCGTCGTGAAGTAAGAACACTGCTTCATTGTTCAGGGAGCTGCATTTCCTGCTTCTGCCCTCCTGGTGATCACTTACCATGGTGGAGCCAGAGTAGAATATATTAAGGGGGTCTTGAGTTGGGCTTGTGGAGAATGTGGCCCATCACTGTACACTATGATTCATTTCTTCTTGTGATTCATAAATTTGCCATTGAAATTTAGAAGACGAATAATCCTTAACTTTTTTTCCCAAAAACCCTCGATAACCTTTGATGGAGAATTTAATTAACATCCCACCATTTTTTCACTCCATCCATCTCAGGTTCCTGGACAGAATTTCCCTTTTGTCACCCAATCTGTTTCTGGAAACTGTTTAATGAACTATTCCGTGTGTAAACAAGGGCACAGTTAAAGTTTCTTTTTAAAATCTTTGTCTCTTTTTTGTATTTTTCAAACAAGTAGTTTTTTTTGGTGGAATTAGTAAGATAAAAAAGCATTTTTTTGCGTGTCCTTTAAAATATCTTCCTGGAGATTAAATCTGTTCATCTGGCGAGAATTCTGACTTTGCTATTTTGTATTTTGCCAGAGATATTCCATGTGTTTGTACCAGACTATCCCATCACAGTCTCTGTGGGTGAAGATGTTGTACTGGATTGCCAAGTAGTCCCAGATATATCTCTGGATACTCTGGAGGTTCGATGGTTTATATCAAATTCAGCTTCACAAGTTCATTTATATACCGGTGGGCAGGACCGACCTGATGTACAAGATAAAGGTTATCAAGGGAGGACGGAACTGTTTAAAGATGAGCTTCCTCGTGGAAATGCCTCTCTGAAACTGAAGAAGATAGAAGTGTCAGACGAAGGGATTTACACATGTTTCATTAAGTCCAAAACACACCATGATCAAGCAGTGATAGCTCTGAAAGTTGCAGGTTGGTCTTTCTCATTGTAAAGTGCAAATGATCACTGAGTATAATGTAATATTCAGAATATAACATTTTTAAACCATGAATGGGAAATAATCAACTGCATTCCATTGGAAAATGAAAACAACAAATCATTTTCTGGAATATTCGAGATGTCAGTAAATAATTCAAACCACTAGCTACAGCTCAAGCTGAAAATGATGGAATGCATATAAAATATATGATTAGGAAGCCAAATGCAATGTTATTCCTTGTGAAGGAAAATGAACTATAAAAGTAGAGGTGATTTCTGTAATTGTACAACGTTGTTGTTGTGATTGTAATGAAGTCAGGCAGTTTGTGAGTGCCCAGATTGGGACTGTTAATCTGGTCCAATCAGGGAGCTCTAACTGACAGATAAAAACAGGAGTGCCAGAGGTTCTGTTCATTCTGGGAGCCACCTCTGAGGTAACTAGATCAGTGGCACATACTGTGCAATAGAGAGAGACTTGGTGACAGGGTACCAGCCTCTCTGGAGTTATATCAGTAGGAACAAGAGTAAAACATGTCCCTGAATAGATTTGCTCGCAGTAGTCATCTTTGAGTTGGGCTAAACATTTTTGGCATCATGTGCTATTTGGGAAGCTGAACCTGTTTGATCCTGCTGTTGAAGACTGAACCCAGCATGTGCAAAATCAGCAGTTTTTATTTCTTGGTAAATGATACTGTGACAGGTGAAAAGCAGTGAGTAATTCTTCTGACAGTTTGTAGACCTGCAGCTTTTTCAGTTATTAGGAGCCTATCTTTCCCTGAGGCTTCAGACACTAAAATTTCTCAAGAGTTGATAGATTTATTTAAGGAATATTATGACCCCATGTCTCCTGTAACTCTGAGACACTATTGGTGTTATTTGACAGTTTGAGACTAGGAGAAACCGTGATGGGATTTTTGATGAGATTAAGGTGAGACTGGCAGAGACATATGATTTTGGTTTAGCTGTTAATGATGTCCCGAGAGGCTGTTTGATATGTGGGATTAATGATGTAACCATGCAAAGGTGCTGACTAGCTGAAGCCCAACTAGACTTCAAACAGGAACTACAACTGGCTTGATCATTTGAAAGTGTGACAAGTGGAGCTTTTGAGTTACAGGATGTTCTGATGGAAGTGGACCCTCTCACCAGGCTGTCTGACTTTGGGGAACAGCACTTGAGTGAAGACAATTGCACAGCCTCACTCAGTTCAGGGAGCTGACAGAGGGACTGTCGGTCAGACCACAGCAAAATCCAAAACAAAAGTGGGCCTTGGCCAAGCAGTTAAAATCCCGTTCAGGATCCAGGCTGGCAAGCCATTGTAGCTGCTGCCTGGTATACAGACACAAGACACCAAAAGAGACCCACGAGGCCTAAATTGAGTGAGAGAGTTTATGGAGAGTGCAGACCCTGAAAAGTCCACCTGCATCTAGTTTGGAACAGTTAAATTGCTTTGCAACATCCAATTCCGAACCAATCAAAATAAACGTCTGGTGAAATGGTCACCCAGTTCTCATGGAGGTCCATAGCAGTTCGATTATATCAGTGTGGCTGTATCAATGATTACAGAACCAAACTTCGATAAAATTCACTCCAGACTTTAACCCTTCACTTGGTGTAAGGCCTCAGCTTGACTGAGAACCTATACTGGGGAACCTTCACGGATTAAGCTTGCCCCTTCGGTTCTGGTCTCTTTCGATAAGCATCCGGTTCAGTTAGTTACTACTGATTGCAGTAAAAGGTACTGGCTCGATGGGGAGAAATTGGTTGAGAAAGATTGACCTTGAAAAGTGCAACATGTTTTGATTAGCAAATGGCTGTGAAGTGAAATCTGAATTAAATACTGGAAATTTTTCAGGGAGGTCTGGGGACTGTCAGAGGAGCCAAGGCCACCCTTGCATGTTGACCAGGAAGTAATTCCTTGATTCTGCAAGGCTCTCCCAGTGCCATATGCCTTACATGTAGAGGCAGAAATCTGTAGGCTGGAAAGTGAAGGTATCACTAAACCAGTACAGTTAGTGGAATGGGCAACAGAGGTTGCATTGACTGTGAGGCACCAATGGGTCAGTTCGCTTTTGTGAGGATTTCAAACAAATTAGATTTCCTACAGTGTGGAAACAGGCCCTTCGGCCCAATAAATCCATACTGCCCCTTGCAGCATCCTACCCAGACCCATCCCCCTCTAACCCACACACCCCTGAACACGACGGGCAATTTAGCATGGCCGATCCACCTAGCCTGCACATCTTTGGACTGTGGGAGGAAACCCACATAGACACGGGGAGAATGTGCAAAGTCCACACAGACAGTTACCCGAGGCTGGAATCGAACCCGGGTCCCTGGCGTTGTGAGGCTGCAGTGCTAACCACTGAGACACCGTGCTGCCATAAATGGTAAATCACTCCTCGCAGCTGGATAAATACCCAGCCCGTCATGTCGGGGACTTACATGTAGAGCTGCTGGGGTGGTGGTACTTCACATAGCTGGACTTGAGCCATATGTACCTGCAATTCAGGTTAGATGAGGATTCGCAGAAGTCAGCTACATAAGGTTGGTACCAATATACGACGCTGCCGTTTGAGGTACCATCAGCCTGTGTCATATTTCAGTGGAAAACAGAGAACATTTTACAAAGTCTACTCCACGTTGCTATTTATCTGGATGATGTGTTAATAACCAGGAAGAGCAGTAAAGAACACTTGGAGAACTTGGACATGGTTCTCAGATGTTTCTCCAGGGCAGGCGTACATCAGAGAGGGGAAAAATCTGTGTTGCAGATGCGCCCAAGTGATCTACTTGGGAGACAGGGTCAACAAGACTGGGTTATATCCGGTTGGAAGATAAAGCAAGGGCGATCAAAGGTGCCCCAACTCCCAGTGTATGTCGGAGCTTTGGTCTTTCCTTGGGTTGGTGAATTATTACGGGAAGTTCAGACATAACCTGGCCTCCATCTTGTCACCCTTACGTCAGCTCTTGTAGAAGGATCACCTGAGGGAATGGTTGCACAGACAAGCTGTAGCCTTTAGGGAAGTGAAGAAGCAGTGAAGATTTTGGCTCACTACAATCCCAAGCGAGATCTTGTATTGACATGGAATGCCTTCATACACAGCACTGGGGTCGTGTGGGCCCACCAGTGGCCTGATGGATAGTGCCTGCTTCCTGGACCTTGGCAGATGCCGAATGCAATTATGTCCAGATAGAGAAGAGGAGGTTTGGTGATCATTATCAGAGTGAGAAAGTTCCAACTGATGTAAATTTGTGACAGGAACGGACCACAAACCCCTGCGCAGTCCACCTAAGTAGGACCAGACTGAGTCGCCAATAGCTTCTGGTCAAATTCAGCAGTGGGCCCTTTTCTCAGTGCATACTATTTCAAATTGCAACACTGTCCAAGAGGCCAAGTGGCAAATCTGGATACTGTGAGCTGTCTCCTACTGGCAAATACACCACCAGTGGTGCTGTTACTGGAAGAGTCCATACTGGTTTTGAACTTCCTGGGCACCTTTCTGGCCAACACTGACAACGTGACATTATGGATGCAAAAGGATTCTGTCTGGGCGAAACTAGAACCAGCCAGTAGTGATGGGGGAAACGAAAGGGCCATCACAACCAGAATCGAAACCTTTCTGTACCTGGCAAGACCAAATCACCATAGAAGGCGGTGCATTTTTATGAGGAGCCAGAGTGATTGTCCCGAGTAAAGGTCACCCCCAGATACTGGCTGACCTCCACGAGGGTCATCAAGGGGTTTCAAAAAACAAGATGGTTGGCAAGAAGTTATGATTGGTGGCCAGGATTGGATGCAGACAAAGCCGCATTCCTGGGACAATGCCCTCAGTGCTAACAAGGACAGAAGTTACCACCAGCAGCTTCCCCATGTTTTTGGGAATGGCTGGGTAAATGCTGACTTTGGTTACACATTGATTATGCTGCTCGTTTCATGGGCCCCATGCTCCTTGTCATTGTGGATGCCTATTCAAAGTGGTTGACGTGCAGAGAGTTCATTTGTCAAACGTGGGATAACAGATAGAGGTAGAGAAGCTGTAAGCATCTTTTGCAGTGCATAGACTCCCAGAAGTGTTGGTCACAGACAAAGGGCCATCATTTACCAGCTTGGAATTCAGGTATTTCTGAAAGGCAAATGACATTTCACTCCATACCATCCATTGTCCATGGTCTGTCAGAAAGAGAAGCCCAAACTTTGAAGGGCAGCTCAAAGAAGCAACCTACAGTATCATTCGAGACCAAACTGTTGTGGTTCCTATTTGATGATAGGACTGCCCCTTATGCAACTGCAGGGGTAGCTCTGGTTAAGTTGCTAATGCGAAGAAAACACCACATCAGGTTAAATCTGATTTTTCCCAGAGCCTGAGATGGACATGCTGGGTATTGAAGCCTCAATGCCGTTATTGCCTGAAGAACAGAATGAATTTCTTCTGAGATGTTCCGGGCACCAGAGGTGGGCTGTTTTCTGTCACGCACTACCTGCGTCCGAGGCAGAGTCCGGGGAAGCAGACCTGGAGGAAAAATGCCCCAGGAGAAGCTACAAGAAAGAGAACAGGTCTACATCCCTGGACTTAGAGGGGGAGGGATAGAGTGATTGTAACAAGGTCAGCCAGGTGACCCTCATAGAAAGGCTGACACTTTGGGCCTAGACCCCTCCAGGCCCGAAACGTCAGCCTTCCTGCTCCTCTGATGCTGCTTGGCCTGCTGTGTTCATCCAGCCCTACACCTTGTTATCTCAGATTCTGCAGCATCTGCAGTTCCTACTATCTCTGAACCTCACAGAATGAGTTCCCTGAGTGGAGCTGTTAATCTGGCCCAATCAGGATCCCTCATTGACAGATCGAAACTGGAGTGTCAGAGGTTCTGCTCACTCTGGGAGCCGACACTGAGGAAGTGCCAAATACTATGCATGTGTAAATGAAGGGTGACTGGTGACTGAGTTATTTCAGTTGTGAGACCACATCTGCGTAATGTATACACTTCGGCCCACTGCTGAATTTGACCAGAAGCTATTGGCAACTCAGTCTGGTCCTACTTAGGTAGACCATGCAGGGGCTTGTGGTCAGTTACTGTCACAAATTTACATCAGTTGGAACTTTCTCACTCTGATAATGATCACCAAACCTTTCCTAATTGAGTTAGATGCAGCTCAGAGAAGAGATTATCTTCTGAGGAAAGGGTGGACAAGTTGGACCTGTCAGAGTTTGAACGAGCGGTAGGTGATCCTATTAAATTAAAAGATCTTGTGGGGACAACAGGGTTGGTCCTGAAACTCTGTTTTCTCTTTATGAGTGGGATTAGAACTGGGGGGCACCACAGAGTGTCATTAGTCTGTGGAATTATCTTCCTCGGAATGTCATGTAGATAGGTTCAGTGCATATTTGTACACTGAGTTAGTTCTTAATTAATAAAACAGTCAAAATATCAAGGACAGTACATCAGAAAGTGGGCTTCAGACTTACGATCCTCACCAAGTACATTGATATCATGGAGAACAAGAAGGAGAACAAGCACTGCTTCAGGATTTGAACCAGTAAATAATGCGACAAGGTGATATTGAAGATTCATTGTTGAAATTTATTGCGGAAGGAGTCCATTCAGTCCCTTGAGTCCACTCCATCCCTGTAACCCTGCATTTCCCATGGCTAAAGCACCTATCCTGCACAGAACACCTGGAGGAAACCCTTGCAGACATAGGGAGAATGTGTAAACTCCATACACAGTCACCTGAGGATGGAATTGAACTTAGGTCTCTGGCATTGTAAGCTAGCAGTGTTGACTATTGTGCCACCGTGCTGACCAAACTGCTTGATAAGGAAGCAACCCTTCGCTGTCCCTGCTGTATTGCTGTTTGGGGAAGCTGGGCTCGCTGGGGTTGCCATACCTATACTGGGCAGCTGAAACATTGTTGTGTCTGTGATAAATCCAGTCATGGTGCAGCTAACTACTGCATCACATGGACGTTCTGCAGGTCAGAAGGCCATCAACCAAAGGACTGCAGCCTGTATATTGGCCACTTCTCCAAGACCTGCCTAAAACACTGCGTCTGTTTTGCACAAGTCGCAAGAGAAAAGGAATATAGATACAAGGGCTCCTAGAGGCTGACAGCAGGGAATCTCTGTGTGCATCAGTCATCTCTCAGTAAAGCCCAGCTCCAGGAGCAGGGAATCCCTCAGTAAAGCCCATCTCCGGGAGCAGGGAATCCCTCAGTAAATCCCAGCTGCAGGATCAGGGAATCCTTCAGTAAACCCCAGCTCTGGGATGAGGGTATTTCTCAGTAAACCCAGCTCTGGGATTAGGGAATCTCTCAGTAAACCCCAGCGCCGGGAGCCGGGAATCTCTCAATAAACCCAGCTCCAGGATTAGGGAATCTCTCAGTAAACCTCAGCTCCAGGAACAGGGACTCTCTCAGTAAATCCCAGCTCCGGGATTAGAGAATCTCTCAGTAAACCCCAGCTCTGGGAGCAGGGAATCTCTTGATACATAATAATCCATCCAGCAGAACAGTGCTATCTGTGTATCCTAGGAGGAATTAGAGACGGGTTGTGGAAAAATACAAGAGGAAGCTGTCGAAAGATGGTCAGTGGTGAGGAGAGTTTCCGGAAAGAGCTTAGCAATACTGGGGGATGATGTTTTTGGCGTTTGGCTGTGTGATCATGGATTGTAGCTGAATGGCACATCCTCTGCCTATCGGAGGCGATTCCACTACACACCCTTTGGGCTGTGTTTCTGGATGTGTTTGATATTATCAGAAATGGAACTGAAAACAATAACATCACAGCGGCAGATGTTGATGAAGGGATTCAGTGAAGTTGAGATGAAGGAGTCGAGAAAGATTGAGAATAGGATAAAGGATCTGATTCAGATTCATTGTTATCCTTCTGGCTGAGAAACAGGGGACAGGCCTGGTGGTGTTGACATTGGCCATTTTAACATTATCACCAACAGTTAAATTATTCACACAGGCAAGGCAAGGATAGTTCTATATTAATGCACAGAACAGTACAGTGCAGGAACAGACCCTTCGGCCCACTATGTCTGTGCTGACCATAATGCCACTCTAAACTAATCGTATCTGCCTGCACGTGGTCCATTTCCCTCTACTCCCTGCTTGTCCATGTGTCTGTCTGAACCCCTCCAAAAAGTTGCTATTTTGTCTAAGCATCTGCTTCTATCACCTCCCCTGGCAGCACAGTAACCTCCCACCCTCTTTGTAACAAATATGCCTCACACATCTCCTTTAAACTTTCCCCCTTCACCCTGAAGCTATGTCCCCTAGCATTTGACATTTCCAACCTGGGAAAATGACTCCAACTACCCACTTTATCCATGCCTCTCATAGTTTATCTACTTCTATCAGGTCTCCCGTCAGTTCTGATGCTCTACTGAAAATATTCCAAGTTTGTCCAACGTCTGTTTATTGCTAATACACACCAATCCAAGCAAAATGCTGGAAAACATTTTTTGCATCCTGTTCAAAAACACATCCTTCCTAACGTAGGACAACCAGAACTGCCCATTATACAACTGAGTTTCATGAGTGTTAGGACATTGTTGTTCTGTGTAGAAATCTAGGCTGTAAACTCATCTGCCTTACCTGTTAAACTGCTTGCATTAACATTAATACTATTAAGATCACCAGTCCCGCTGTGTTCATTAACCTGATCCTGCCTGCTCTTCCAATGAGACTGATGACTTAACCTCTACCTCTTCCGCAATCACTCCACATGGTGACCTACTGCCCACCCTCTGCCCCTCACCCCGCCACACTGGACTGAAATGACTACGTACTGTTGAAATTAAACATTTAATAATTTAAAATGAATATAAGTTTGAATAAGTGACTTTATGCTAATTGCAGAGTTTGGACAGCGGCCTTGGGTTGATGTGGAGGAGAACAACAAAGGACTTTGTGTTGTGTGTCGATCAGACGGATGGTATCCTGAGCCACTGATACAGTGGGTAGATGGGAAAGGAGATGCGACAGTACAGTCTGAAACAGAATTCATTCAGGACCCCACAGGCCTCATCACTGTCCAGAGTCGTATTAATGTCCAAAGTGATTCTGTGAACAAGTTTTCATGTTTCATAGAAAACCAGTTATTGAGCAAAAGACGAGAGGCCCATCTCCAGATATCAGGTAGGTGTGTGTTTGGTAATCATTTGATGGGCGATATTTCTCCCCCCCCCCCCCCCTCCCCACCCCTGAAGACACTAACTCAGACTGGGTGTGAATCCACGAGCACTGATTTGTCTCTGGACAATACCAAGAGGCAGCTTTTCATATTTGAAGCTGAAACATTGAGAAGTGAGTAGACTATCCACAGCACAGCTTCAGCTGGGCCTGATGTGTACTTACCCAATGTCCACATTTCATATTCCAGCTGTGGTCACTGGATAGAGATTAGGACCAAGGACACTAAGTACTGTGCTTTTGGCTGACTGTTATTAAGAGAGACAAATGTTTATTCATAACAGCACCTGAAATCCAAATGAATCTCAAGTTCTTTCAACAAAAATTCTTAATAGCAATGGTATTATTTACTTGTATGTCTTGGGAAGGAATCAGTAGCTGAGATTATTCCTGAAGGTTGATGAAATTATGATACTTTGAAGAAAATCCCAAATATTTGTTTCATAGGTTTGTGTCTTGCAGATCAAATACTGATTCTGTTCTTTTTAATCTTAGATGAGTTCTTCCCCAGAGTCAATGCTTGGCTTGTATGTTTCTTGGTGTTTCTTGGCCTTGTGATTGCGGCTATTACTATTGATGTAATAGTCCACAGAAAAGAAGATGAAAAGATTAAAGGTAGGAGCAAAATAGACATTTAAAGCTTGACATTTGTGGACGTACATTAAGGTTGAAATGAATTATAATTGTAACAGTTTCTGAATTATCTGAAAATTATTCTGAAATGGAAAGAATGTAATATGAATGTGAAATTTTAATTTTTTTTAGCTTTCAGGATAATCCCTTGCTTAGCATGCTGCTTCTCTGCAAAGGAAGAAAAGTTATGTTAACTATCTCTGAGACAGAATAAGCCCTTTATTAAAGTTTCATTTTGGGACATGAGACTAAATGGTTAGACCAGCATTTATTGCCCATCTCTAGTTGCAGTTGAGAAGGTGGTGTTGAGATGTTTTCATGGTCCGCTGCACTCTGTGTAATATGGGTACATTCACAGTGTTTTATTTCTGTCACAGTGTGATATAACTGAGTGGCTTCCCAGGCCATCTCAGAAGGCAGTTCAAAGTCAAACACTTTATTATGGGCCTGTCTGACCAATTTCCTTTCCTGAAGGATATTAGTGGAACAGTCAGTAACTTCATTCCCTCCACTATCTAAACTCAAATTGTGATTCAATCAGTGGTTGACCCCTTCAAACAAATTCGCTCTGAGGATGGAGTCAGTCAGGGATGGAGTGAGAAATCTGCAGGATGTGTGTGTGTGAACTTGCTGAGCAGTGAATTGGGGAGCAAGGCATGTAGGATTGTGCGATGTACTCTGTAAATAAATGTTATTGGTTGTAATAAATTGGGACAGCAACTCAAAATTGTCAGAAAAGTCAGATAGGTACAGCCTCCAAAGAACATGATACTTTTTGGAAAATTAATGCCGTTCAGTACAGCTACAGAAGATAGATAGGGTACGATATGTAGAAAGGTTAAGACTGTTTTACCATGTGAATGAAATGGCGCAGTAGGTGAAAGAAAGTGATTTTGTTAACTGCATATTGGGCACAGATTCCAGTCCGATTCGAAACTTAACATCCCTGAAAGTCCCTGATATCGAAATATTTTCAAAGATTGTAGGCCTTACTCAAAGGACACTGTCACCCTAAGCCCCCAATGTGAATTTAGAACATTACCACTTTAATTCATGGGAGAGCCCCTCATGGTAAGAATCAAGGAGATTATGGAGCATTGTGATTTTGGACCAACTTTAAATAGGAGATTGCCATGCAATCATCCAAAAGAAGCTTAGTAAAAATTGTAAATGGATTTTAGAAGGTTGCTGGAGATTAGTTTAGGCATGGAGAGTGTGGAGAAGGGCGAGCAGGAGATACAAAGTGCTTTGAGAAGCACAGCCCACCAGTTCGGATGGGAAACTGCAAGCAACAGTGGTGGTGTCCGGAGTGAAGGTGCTGGTGAAAGCAGGGAATGGATCCAGGAACCGGAATAGCCAGAGTGTACAGAAGGTTAAACCAACAGCCTTGGACAGGCCCTGAGGGTGCAGAGTGTTTCCAGTGTGGGGGAGGCCAACCTCCATAGCAGTGTTTTCAAGAAGGAGCTCACCTTCTGATGTTGAAGAGCACTGGGACCAGGCTGACGACATGTGTAGGTTGGGGGTGAGCAGTGGCTGGTGGGCATTTACATGAATAGGCTCAACAGTGGCTCCAGTGAGGTACTGTCAGCAATGCCCTCAGCCCAGTGTCTGGTCAGGGCCCATGTTTAATGTGGTGTGATTAGCTCCAAGAGATCAAATTAAATTAACCAGAGACTTTTAGCATCAGAGAGGGTGAAGGGGGTCACACAATCCAGAAGCTATCCCTAGGTTTTTCAGAGTTAGGCCTGTGCTCTGTGTGTTATTGGAGAAGTTGGAGATGGAGTTGGAGAGAATGAAAAGACCTTGGCATCATTCACCCTGTGTGATTTTCTGAATGGGCAGCACCCATTGTGCCAGGAGTGTAACTGGATAAGTTCATTCCCATCTGTGGGGATCACAAGCTGGTGGCTATGATGTGGCTGGATAAGCATCTCGTTTCCAACAGGAAGATCGATATGGGAACGCAGCTGGGGCGGGGGGTGGGGGTGGTCAGACATTCTCAGAGTTGGACATGACTCATGCCGAGCAGCAGCTGGAGCTGTCAGAGCCTCACGGGAATATGTGACTATTAACACCCACAAGGAGTTGTATCAATTTACTCACTTGTACTGTCTTCCAAAGAACCACGGAGAGCTTACTGCAAGACTTGCCAGTTATTGTTGTGTCTTGGATAATGTATCAACTAACCTCTTGTAAAAGAGCATTTGTTGATTTTGGGAGAAATATGAAGGAGTTCCCAGGAAGCAGGAGTGGACCTTAATAGAGAAGCACCTTCCAGGTTAATGAGGTGGTTTGCTTGGGTTATCAGGTGGATGCACAGGGTTTGCACCCCCATGGAGGACAAGGTGAGAACAATCAGGGAGACACTGGCCCCTCGGAATATCTCTGAACTCAAAACCTTTCTAGGAATGGTTAAGTCCTGTGGGTGATTCCTCCCAAGCCTTTCCACAATGTTAGCGCCACGACAAAAATAACGAAAGAAACAACAGGGCCTGGGTCGGACCACAAACTGAGGCTTTTAAACAGGTCCAGAAGGTGCTTCAATTATTGTGTTTCCTGGTTTGCTTCAACCAGCAAGATATTACTGACATCCTCATATGGTGTTGGGGCAGTTTTATCCCACACAATGGATAATGGGGCAGATAGACCTGTGGGAAATGCAGCAAAAATACTGTCGGACGCAGAGAAGAGCTATTTGTGAATAAGAGAGACGACAGAGCAGTTATTTGTGGCAACAAAATGTTCCACCAATATCTATACTGGAGACATTTCATCATGTGGTGACAGACCACAAGCCACTGTTGGGAATATAAGGTGATTTGACCAATAGCTTTGGCCTTTGAACATTGTCCTGAGACCTCAATAGCCAATGCTGATGCCCTCATCATGTTCCCTGACCAGAGATAGGCACAGGCCCCACAGTGTCGGAAGAGATGGGAATGGCCATGAATTTTCAAACTACTTCATCTGTTTTAGCTCAACAAAGTAAGTACTGGGCTAACAGAGACCCACAATTCTCAAAGGAGAAGCAGATAATAGTGTGTGGCTGGCAAAACAAAAGATTTTTTAAAAGAAATTAAACCTTACAAGTTGGGGAAAAGTGAGCTTCGTTGTGAGCATGGTATTGTCCTTTGGGGATTGAAGGCTTTTATTCTTGGGTCGGAAGAAATTTGTTCCTGAAATATTTACAAAAGACGTATCCGGGTGTATTTAAAATGAATAAAATGGTTTCAGGAAGCTCTGTTGGCAGTCTAGCATTGAAGCAGCAGTTAAAGATGCGGTAAAGTGCTGTGATCAGTGCTAATTTCAGCAGACGTTACCCGTCCCAAGCCCACAATTGTGAGGTGAGTGACAGTCCTTGATATCAAGGCTGCATTCGACCAAGTGTGGCATCGGGCTGCTGTCACAAAATTGGAATCAATGGGCAAACTGACTGCTGATTGGAGTCATACCTGACGCATAGGAAGATGGTCATGGTTTGTGGAGGTCAGTCAGTTCCAGAACATTTCTGCAGGATTTCCTGAAGGTAGTGTCCTTGACCCAACCATTTTCAACTGCTGCATCAATGATCAAGCAATTGACCAGAGGAGATCCAATCAGTGATGAATATTGTTGAAATAGCAAGGCCTTATGAATTGGAAAGATTAAAATCCATATGTCCAAGTGATAAAGCATGGATAAAGAGGACAGCTAAACAACTGAAGATCATGAATATGTACCAGAAATATAATCCCATCACTGCCTATGTTTCACCCCAATGTGCATTAAGTGATGTATTTAACTGAACAGTTTTGTTGAAATTATATCATGATGAGAACGTCTAGTGAAAGATGAAAAACATCATTTGTAAATTCTGACAGATCTTCAGATTGAGATTTAGAATGTTAAAATGTTGTTCTGATCCCAGCTGATGGTTTTCTGGACAAGTCTGAACTGTGTTCTGTTTGTGTCCCGATGTTGCTGCTATCGGGTGCGGCGGTAGCTGCAGAATCTCACTCACTAACACGTTCCTGTGTTCTTGTCTTTCAGAACTACAGGAATTCCTCACTTTGGAAGGTAAGTTATTTCAGAACCATGTCAGGATTCTGATTTACAGACACTGAGTAAGAAAATTCCAGTTTCACTTCATGGGAATCCAGGAATTCTGAACAAAGAGGATGGAATTTTATAAGGGTCTGAGCGCTGTGGTCTGTGGTGAGAAATTGATGGAATTGTGTGAGGTGTCCATTGAGACCCATTTCAATGTCACTGCCTGGCATTGAGGTGGGATTCTCACAAAGCTGCAATGTGTGTTGCCTATGAAAGGGGAATATTGCGAATGAACGACCATATTAACTGCATACCTCACCTCATTAATATACAGCCTTCTATCGCACCAAACCTGTCAGACAGGCAGGATACTGAGAATTCTCGACATGGAGATCCAAACATGTACCTGCTGACTTCAGCTCACTGCTCACTCCAAAGGGATCTCAATGTTGGAAATTAGACACCAACCTCTCAGGGCATGCCGCATGTAACCCATGTCCATGGACATTGGCATCCAACATGTGCCAGCCTTGAAATACCCTCATGGCACATCTCCAAACATTGTAAAACTGCTGCTTGGACACTGTCCACTCAGAGGCACACACCCAGCTCATGGACTGGGCGAAACTGCATCGCTGGGATGTTTACTTGTTCTTTTAACCCTCACTCACTCTCAGCTTATCTGGATATTAGCAGCATTCCTGCTTTTTCATTAACATTTACTCCTTGTCCCTCAGCCAGAGATACAATGCTCACAGTTCTGCTGTTTAACCGTTTAGTGGAGACACGGAGCCAAGAAGCTGGTCAGATTGTCAGCAGAACACAGTCAAGCCAAGGGAGGTAGCCTTCAGCCAGAGGATATGGTCAGTCAGTAGCATTACCCCTCATTAGCTGTGAGGGATCAACTATCAGCTAGTACCCCACCCAGCCATACGGACACTTACTGACTAGTGGGGACTGTTTTCCTCCTGAATGGGAGAGAGGTAGTTGTTAATGGAGACGAAAGTGCTCTTACTGTTGGTGTAGGTGTGAAGGTGTCCTGAGGAAATGTGTTGGCAGCACAGAGAACAAACAGGGTTTGTGGTGTCAGGTGTTGGTGTGGGTGATGGAGAGTGAGTGAAGATGTTCCAGTCCGTGGTAAGTGTGGTAAAGCATGAGCCTTGGTGGGAGGTGGGTGCAGCAGCAGAGACAGAGTGAGTGTGTGGTCATGGAGAGAAGATGGTGGATCACATGGTGGTGGAGAGGAGAATGTCGCTGATGTGCTGGCAGTCCTCCAGACGCTGAGACTGTACTCACCCATGTGCCACCCTCTGACCAGGCAGGGACTGGCATCATGACCATCTCGGCTGGTTCTGGGGGAAGAGGGTATCTACACCACCCCGTCCAGCGGGACCGTCCGGTTCCTCTCTGCTCCATCTGGGGAAGATGGCAGGAACTGTATGGGGCAGCTGCAGGCTGACAGACCTGTCTGGCTGCACAACAGCTTTGCAGAGATGGCACCGCTGCCAGGGATCAGGTCAGTTCTGAGATGTCCCAGCAGTGGCGAGTTGCTTCAGAAATGGTGGGTGGTAGGATGGGGCTAGAACTGAATGTGAGGCTCGTAGTGACATGGTCTGTTGTTAATGGGGTGAACGACATGGAGAGAAATAGTCCATGAAACTTGATGAAACTGATTGTTAACCAAAAAAGGTTAGATTCAGCCCAATGTTCGACAATCCGATTTGCTTTTCCCTGATTAATCTCCGTCAATGGCCGAGATGATTTCACATGCCTGTGAACTTCACACCCTGTTATAGTTAAACAACATCCCTCAGCAGTCCTGACTGGGTGTGCAGTGAGTGAGATGTTGCTCCTTCATCTTTGGGACTGGGTGGCTTAATGGGGCCAATCCTGTCTTTTTGCGTTTTGAAACATTTTTGTACATTGGATACAAATATGTTGTATCGCAGAACCATCAAGTTTTTTTTTGTTTATCATTCTCCAATATTATGAAATGCTCTTTCACTGTTAGCTGTTGATTATCACGTGATTAGATATGGTCCTTTTCTGGTGCAGATAGTTTGATACAGTGCTTCTTTAATTAAAATTTTTGTTATCTTTATGTCATTATTCTTTACTATTTCTTGAAAGATATGCTTCGAGTGAGAGGACAGAATACAGAATGAAAGAGCGCAATGTCCTGGATCAGTGAAAACAACAAACTAATTTCATCATTATTCTGTAATCTTTAATCTCTTGTATCATTTTATTTACTTTGCATGTTTTCTCTTTTTTTAAAACCTCTGATTTTTGTTTCTTTGGAGAATGAGTTTAGAGAGGTTTTGCTGATTGGTTACTCTGTCCAAGGTAACAACTGAGCAGAATGCTACTTGATCTCACTTCCTCCCCAGTTAGCCAATGAAAAGCAGGAAGAATCTCCACACGACAATCAGAATCTGACTGTCTGTCCAAGGGACATGTGACCACAAAGAGCCCCTTTCAAACATGCACGAAACAGGTGGAAGTAGCTTGATGGATAGGTTCGGCTGTCAGAGTTTTCAGCTCCCGATGTGTCACTGGGACAGAGTTGGAATGTAATAATCATGGGCCGATCATGAGATAGAAATACTGTCAACACTTCCCAATATTCCAGTCCCAGTTTCCGATCAATGTCAGTCTTTACATCAATGGGATAATTATTCTGAAATGAACAGAGCATTTGAACAAAAAGAGAACCTAAACTGCTTAGGCAGCATGTTTGGAGAGAGAAACCAAGATAATGTTTCAGGTCAGTGACCTTCGGGAAAAAGAGACGTATCAGGTCTTGAGCAAATGCTGGCCTGAGGTCAGGGGAAGGGACAGTGGGGAAGGGGGAAGTGCGAAAGGAATGAAAGGTTCATGACAGGGTGGAAAGCAAAAGTGATTCAGTAATGAAATGGACAATGATGTAAAGCATCATTGGGATTGTGCACTGGAAAACAAGTCCCTTTATTCCTGGAGTCATCACAAATGTTCAAGATGTTTAAAAGTATGCCAAGTTCCCCAGTTTACCAATCTTTCAGACCAAGATTGATAAAAAGCACAGAACAGGTTTCTGTACATAAGTAAATAGACTGTAGCTGCTGGTCAAACATTCTGAACCATTGGCATGGGGGAGATGATGGCTTAGTGGCAGTATTAGTGCACTGTTAATCCAGAGACCCAGGAAATGTTCTGGGGACCCAGGTTTGAATCCCACCAGACTGTGGATGGTGGCAGATGGTGGGGCTTGAATGCAATAAAAAAAATCTGAAACTAAGAGTCTAATGATGTCCATGAATCCATAGTCAGAAAAACCTAGTGGGGTTTTCAGTGGGGAACATCCTAAAGGAAACTGCTTTCCTTATCCGGTCAGACCTACAGTAACGTATTGACTCTTAACGGCTCGCTGGGCAATTAGCAATGGGCAATAAATCAGCTACACCCTCATCCCATGAATGAATAAAAAACATGAATAGCTCAAATCGCATAATAAACTGCCTTGTATACCTTTCCTCTCTCTCCAAAAACACACAGAAAAAGAAAACATGGGTGTTCATGTTCACAGAGAGCTGCTGACTCTTGTGCTATCTGAACACTGCTCTTGATCGTCCTTCTCCAGATGCTTTCACTGGTTTGCAGGAGACCCAGATTGTACAGGTCACACTTATAAAAGATCCCTGACTTGTTTGTTAAAGCCGTAACTTACAGAAAGTGCTGAAGGAAAAATAAACAAATACTCTTCAGGCTGGAAATGAGTTTTGTTGCAGGAAACGGAGAGAACTTCTGAGCTGATGAAGATCCGTTGATGTCTCTGTATCTTATTCAAAGTCCCAAGCTACATCTGGTTCTGCATCTTTTCCTGCTGCTTGAACCAGTGACTGTGTAAACAGTGCTTACAGTCAGATGGTTGATCGGTGCTGCAAGAACAGTAAATGTTGGAGATCTGAAATAAAAACAGAAAGTGCTGGAGGAACTCAGCAGGTCTGGAAAAGTCTGTGGAGAGAGTGGAAAACAAAATGAATGTCACATTCATGATGACTCTTCTTCAGAATGTGTGTGTTCCATAGAATGGCAATATCAAACTCGAATGGTGCGCTTTGTCCCTCTCGACACAAACGATGCCAAACGTGCTGAATTTCGCTTATAGTTCCTGTTTTTGTATGAGATGAGACTAAAGGGAAATAGTAGGATCATCGCCAACTGCGACTGTCTAAAAAAAGTGATTTTCAATATTCTTGTTCCACACAGGTTTCAACAAACTGGAAATAAATCGTGGTAAGTACAGAACTAACATACAATTCAATAAAACTAACCTGAACTGACAATAGATATTGAAGAATACTTCTCATTGGAAATCTTATTTAACTCGGCTTTTCATTTCTGCTGAAAAATTTTATTTCATATGAACGTAGAAGTTACCAATATGTCAATATTTTGTCTTCATATCGTGCATTTCTAAATAGATTTCATGAAGCTATGTGTATTTAACCATATATTCACATTTATAATTCCATGGTACTGCAGGAATGTTTTATTTGCACAGTGTTTGTGGATTGAATTCACTGATACATTCAGGCTTCAGGACATGGTGAGGTCAAGACGCTGTGACATATTGGCCTTGGTTCCTGATGATGAGCTGAGTGGGTGTGGGGCAGAGGGTTCCGTCTTACCACCTCATGTTATTTGGGGTCATTGTTGTTTCTGGTTATTGTGTGGGTTGAAGTGCTCAGAGGGACAGTGCTGATCGGTTCTGTAGAATCAGACCCTTGACTGCTTGATAGTTCCCCAGTTCATTAAATCTCCCACATACAGTCATTGCAGGTTTGCAGAGTGAGGGATGTTGTGAGGGGGCAGTATTTCACAGAGGGGAATGTATTAGTTGCAGCCAATAATAAAAGTTGTCTAAATTGTTCATTGGACAGTCCGTGTCAGCACTGAGCTGCACCCTGGAAAATTGCAGGAGGATCCCAGCTCTGCGTGATCTGCTGCTGTTCACACAGTTCAGTTCAAGGGCAGGGGATCAAACGGGCAAATGTGATAGAGGACAGTCTGAATGGAAACTTTTCCTTTTGATGTTCTGCAACTGAGTGTCAGCTTCCTCTGAATCACTGTCAGATTTTATTGCATGACTGTCAATTTCACTGGGTCAGTGTCAGTGACTCCATTTCAGTACAGTCACACTGCAGTCACAGTGAAAACCATGGGTTACAGTCAGTGAGGTCAGTGTAAAATACAATCAGAGGTCAAACACCAGCAGGAACTCACTCTGGGATCTCAGATGGAGAATCTGTTCAGGACCAAACTGTCAGGAGAGTTGGTCACTGTGTAGAAATGGAAAGAAACCCTTGAATTTCTACCATTTCAGGATCTCAGAATATTCCCAAGTGTTTGCCAGACGAGGGAGTGTTTCTGAAATGTAGACCCAGGTTTTCCATTTGTCGTGCAGGCATTATTCCAGTGTAGATGGGAGCTTGACATGAGGATTCTGCAGAATTCCCATTATAACATACTCCAAGTGAATTGCCTGGGATATTGAATTTTCCGGTCAGCAATTCATTTACCTCTGGACCCCTCCGAAAATATCCGTTTAAATGGGGGAACTTGGTGAGTTGCACCATAATCAAGCAACTAGCTACTCAGGAAAACTTTGGACCTGGTCGATCTCCTGAGCATCTACGAACCTGATCTCCCACCTCTCCCAGACCCTGACATGACATCACCCTGTATCGCTGTGATCTGACTGCCCCAGCCCTGGACCTGACCTCCCACCTTCACCCACCCCACCGTGTGTCTCCACCCCCACCCCCCGTCCCCCTCATTCCCTGCTCATTCTGGACTCGATCTGTCCTGCCCACCACAACCTACTGCAAACACTCCATCACTTTCCTGGTCCCCACTACCTTGCGCTGCAGCACCCGACTTAACTGGCTCCATCACCCGATTCAGCTGGCACCCTCCCCTCACAGCACCCAAATCTTACCCCCTCAGGCAACGCTGGAGAAACTCAGCAGGTCTGGCAGCATCTATGGGGAGAGAAACAGAATTAATGTTTCAAGTCCATTGACACTTCTTCAGAACTGAATGATGATGGAACATGGATTCATTTTTATGCTTTTGAGAGACAGAGGATGAGACAGAGGACAGATGGAATAGACACCCAGTGCAAAAGATAAAGGGGTTGTTAAAGTAGACAGAAAAAAGGACATACAAAGGATCTAAAGATATGGGGGAGGCCATTTAGCGCTGAGATGTGGAGACTGTCTTCACTCTGAGTGAATAAGGTCAGAAGTCACATGACACCAAGTTATAGCCCAACAGGTTTATTTGAAATCACAAGCTTTTTGAGCACTGCCCCTTTGTCAAGGGACTTCATCTGGTGTCATGTGATTCTGATGCTGTCCGCCCCAGTCCACCCTCCACTTCACTCCGAGTGGTGAGCCTGTGGAATTCTCTGCCACAGAAAATGGCTAAAGCCAAAACAAGTTACTGTTTTCAAGAAGGATTTCAGTATAATTCTTAGAACTGAAGGCTCGAAGGGTATGGAGGCGGGAAGAGCAGGAGCAGGATGTGAGCCATGTAAAGTGACAGACCAATCATGAATGTAAGTGGGAAGAGATTTAACAAAGATGGAGAAATAGAGTCAAGGGAAGGAAGAGATAAGTTCCATGGGGCAGGATCAGGCTGCAATGATGGGTCTGCCAGTGCAGGCCTGTTTGTGAATTTTGGGGAGGAGGTAGAAGGGAGCTGTGTGGGTTTGAGGCACAATGATTTGGGAAGCTGTGGGGGGGGGCGAGGGGTTAGATTTCCAGAGGAGATGAAGTCTGTGACAATCTTAGAAACAACAGCGTGATGTTCAAAGGTGCAGGCATGATCCAGGAGAGATAGAAGAAAGTGCTGATGTCCCCCTTTCATTGATAAGATCAAATGGAGACTGACTGACTGGTTTGAGGAATATCTCCATCCTGACAGTAGGAATGAACACAACATTTCAGTTATGACCATTTTAAAACGCACCTTGCTCTTAATGGAGCATTTCTGTCCTGGGCCTGTAGGCACAAAAACACACTCGAGAAAGAACGCCTCATTTTCTGCTCAGGCACTATGCAGCCTCGAGACTTCAACATTGAATTCAATAACTTCATAAACTGACGTAAAACAGAGAATTGCAGATGCTGGCGATTTAAAACAAAGAGAAATTGCTGGAGAAACTGGTTTGGCAGCATCTGTGGGCAGGATCGCAGCCTGATGTTAAAAATCTACTGACTTTCGCGGCTCGCCCTGCCACTGCTCTTTCCTCGCCTTTTTATATTGCACTGCTGTCAGACAGCAGACAAACTGAGTTAGTTTTTGTCCCACACTCAGCTCCATCCTGTACAGTTTTAGTCACCTCAATCAACATCTCATTTTATTGCTCTGGCTGAGCCAAAGCAACCTTTCACTGTTTATTCTCCTGCTCACACTCCATTCGAGCAGTATGCCTACCTCTCACAGCAGGTAATAATCTCCATCCCATTCAGGGTGGCACTCCTCCTGCCTGGGGAAGCCTGCTTCCACCATACAGTTCCTGACTGCCCCAGGCAGGTTAGCACCTACTGCAAAACCCTCCTTTCAGAGGCTTTCCCATCATTGCGGAGACTCCCATTGTGCCAGCAAATTTCCAGATGATCCAAACCCGTCAATATCCCGGAATATGGAATGCCGGAGGCTTCTTGGGTTGTTCCTTCTTTTTGAATATTTTGAACATCACGCTGAACGCTGCTCCCAGCAGCAAAATGTTACGGTTCAATCATGGATTTAGTGGGATGTAACAAATTAAGTGATTCAAATGAAAAAACTTATTGGTGGTAATATATATGTATGAAGTGATGATGAAATAAATAGTAAGATCTATTAAACAGTAAATATATGTAACGCAGTAGATAAATATGTTTGTTTCTATAACAGTAAATATACATTAAGCAGTAAAGGTGAAGGGGAAGTACAACGAGATCTGGGTGTTCTTGTACATCAGTCAATGAAAGCAAGCATGCAGGTACAGCAGGCAGTGAAGAAAGCTAATGGCATTCTGGCCTTCATAACAAGAGGAGTTGAGTATAGGAGCAAAGAGGTCCTTCTGCAGCTGGACAGGGCCCTGGTGAGAGCACACCTGGAGTATTGTGTGCAGTTTTGGTCTCCAAATTTGAGGAAGGACATTCTTGCTATTGAGGGAGTGCAGTGTAGGTTCACGAGGTCAATTCCTGGAATGGCGGGACTATCATATGTTGAAAGATTGGAGCGACTGGGCTTGTATACACTTGAGTTTAGGAGGATGAGAGGGGATCTGATTAAGATAATTGAAGGATTGGACACTCTGGAGGCAGGAAGCACGTTTCCACCGATGGGTGAGTCCAGAACCAGAGGACACAGTTTAAAAATAAGGGGTAGGCCATTTAGAACAGAGTTGAGGAAAAACATCTTCACCCAGAGAGTGGTGGATATATGGAATGCTCTGCCCCAGAAGGCAGTCGAGGCCAAGTCTCTGGATACTTTCAAGAAAGAGATAGATAGAGCTCTTAAAGATAGTGGAATCAAGGGTTATGGGGATAAGGCAGGAACAGGATACTGATTGTGGATGATCAGCCATGATCATAATGAATGGTGGTGCAGCTTGAAGGGCCGAATGGCCTACTCCAGCACCTATTGTGTATTGTCTATAATCTGGATACGGTAGAAACACATGTAGGTTAATGCGTTATTTAAGTTAATGAGTGGATCTGTTAGCCTAAATTACTTTTGACAAGTTTAACAATGGCTCTCACTGCCCTCCTGCCTGTCAGGGACCACATTTTACAGCGGCTGGTCTGGAGAGCCCGGGGTTCCTGGTCCCATTCGAAATCCCAGCCCAAGCGACGTTCCCTGAATAGGGCAAAGTCCCTGATGTGATGCCTGTGCTGAATCGAAGATTATGTGCCGCATCATTATTCCCTGGAACTTTCAGTACTTTCCCAGCCATTTCACTGGACAGAAAAACATCCAGGTGGCTCTGTGTGACAGCCAAGCAGGACAGTACGCACAGTCAGGGTCACATCGTCTGCTCATTCCTCAGTCAAAACAAGCTGCTTTCACATGAAGCCTGTTTCCCACATATGTTCCACTTTATTTCAATTGCTCATTGTCACGTGCACTTAACCCTTAATGAGCTGGTTTGAAGATATTTTTAATCCTGCTACTACATTTGGTAAGTCAGGACCTGAGGGAACCCATTGCTTTGTGGGAGCAAAAAGTAGGGGGTGAGGGTAGAAATGTGGGAGATGGCCCTGTTGAATATAGTAATCGGGAATTCTCGGCTGCGGAAGAAGGTGGATGTTTCTGAGGCCTCCCTGAGGAAGGTGGCATTTTCAGACCATTGTGATGGAAGCGGAAAAACTGGGAAAATGGGAAGGAGTTCTTACAGGAAGCAGGCTGTGAGAATGTATAGACCAGGTAACTGTGGGAGTCGGTGGGTTGTTAGTGGATATTGGTGGCCAGTCTGTCCCCAGAAATGGTAACAGAGATGTCAAGGAAGGGATTGGAGAAGTCAGAGATGGATCAGATGAAGGTGAGGGCAGGATAGAAATTGGAAATGAAACTGATAAATTTTTCCAATTCAGATTAATTCCAGGGATGAAAGGGCTAACCAACAGCGAGCAGTTGAATAACTGGGATCGTACTCACTGGAATTCGGAAGAATGGGTGGGGGGTATCTGATTGAGGGATATAAAATATTAAAGGGAGTTGATAAAGTAGACATTGAACAGACAATTCCACTTGTGGGACAGTCTCAAACACGAGGTCACAGATATAGAGTCGGGGAGGAGAAACTATATGTGAATCTGTGGAAATCACTGCCCCAGAGTACAGTGGAGGCAGAATCAATCAACAGACTGACAAAAGAAATAGATATGTTTCTGAGGAAAAGCAGGTTAAAGGGCTGTGGGAAGCAGGTAAGGAAAGTGGAGGTGAGACCAGGATAGGATCAGCCATGACCTTGTTAAATAGGCAGCACTGCCTACTTCTGCTCCTAATTCTGATGCTCCTCTGTTGAGAATGATACCAGACTTGAAACATGAACTCTGTTTCTCTCTCTCCACGCACTGCCAGAGCTGCTGAGTTTCTCCAGTTTTCTCTATGTTTGTTTGAGATTACCAGCATGAGTAGCATTTTGTCTTTCCCCAAATATTACATTTACCTCAGGGATTTACCCGTTCACACGAGCTGTTAAAGTAATTGTGATCCTGGACCTTTATATCACAGAATACAGAAACTGACTGCTGTGAGAAAGGGAGCACAATTTACCTTCCCCCGACTCTCCTGCACTTACAAGGGACTTATCAGATTTGAAATCTGACTTCACATTTAGAAAACAGAATATGGAACAGTCCAGCACAGGAACAGGCCCTTCGGCCCTCCATATCTATTGCTGACCATGGTACCATTCTAAATTAATCCCATCTGCCTGCACATGGTTGGTATCCCCAGTTTCCTGAAGGGGACCTGATCCGAATCTCCTGTCAGAAATGCACAGCTTGATCTTCAGGTAAGTAAAGGGGACAGAGTGTTAATCTGAGTGTGAGTGTAACTCCTCAGAAAATCCAGACCAGTGACATTATTTAGTGTTGGAAAGATGGCAATCAAACTGCACAACTCTCCCCCTCCCCTGTCCTGAACCCCCTCATCCCAGTCACATTCCTCACTGCCCCCTCAATTTCCCAATGGATCCCTGCACCACCCTCAACCCCAGTTTGTTCTCTCACTGTCCTGATGCCTTATTGACTCTGTCCATCTCCCCTCAGCCAGTCCCCTGCCCTGCCCTCCCCTTCACCAATACGAGAGATTACCCCCTTCCCAGTTTCCCCCACAAGATCCCTCCCACGCTTCAGATACGAAACAAGACCACTCCAATCCCAGGGAGACTCCAATCCCAGTCTTCCCATGAACCCCTCTGCTCTCCATCAGCCTGGACACCAATCCCACAGCAAACCTGCTCCCCCTTCACTTTCCCCAATCCCACACGTGACTTGCTAAGTCCTGCCCGAACCCATGACAACTTCCCAATCCCCCAGTGAATCCCATTCCCTTACACCCCATGAGTGCCCTGCCCATTGCCCCCTGCATTACCCCTCACACTCCACCTGATGCCCCCATAAGACAACATCCCCTCCTTAGGACCTTCAGTGAGTCCCCTCACAATCCTTGATCCTCAAATAACACCCAAGCCCCTGACATCCTCACCCTCTCCCCAACAGACACACACACATTTTCCCCCAACTCAAACATTCCTACCAACCCCCCCCTCCTCACACATACACACACAGAGACATGCACACGCACGCACACACATATCCCCCCAACGTGAACATTCCCACCATCCCCCTCCCTCCTATACACACAGACACTGACACATACCCACAGAGTGTCCCTAATTCCCTGTATTTTCTCTCCCAGTCTCTGTGACCCTGGATGTGGAAACAGCGAATCCCTGGCTCGAGGTGTCTGAGGATCTGAAGAGTTTGAGATGGACCGGGACCTGGAGGGATCTCCCTGACACCGGGAAGAGGTTTACACACTGGGAGTGTGCCCTGGGATCAGAGGGATTCACATCAGGGAGACATTACTGGGAGGTGGAGGTGGTGGAGAATCGGCGCTGGAGTCTGGGAGTAGCCTCAGAGTCTGTGGAGAGGAAGAGAGGGGTCAGTCTGATCCCGGGGAATGGATTCTGGATCATTGGGCGGGAATGGGATCAGTTTTATATAAACAACACTCAATCCCCTCTCCCTGTCGGTCAGGTCCCCGGGAGGGTGGGAGTTTATCTCAGTTATGAGTCTGGGACAGTTTCATTTTACAACGTGGACACCATGTCCCATCTCCACACCTTCACTGGGAATAAATTCACTGGGAAACTTTATCCTTTCTTCTGGAGTTGGGATTTAAACCAGTTTCTGAGAATCTGCACCGAAGGGGCGGGGGCTCCCTGACGTCACAGTGACCTGACCCTGGGGTCAGGGGTCAGAAACATACTTTGAGAACATATTGGTATAAAATATTCTTTAAAATTTACAATTTATACTTTGTACAATCAGACTGTAAATAACTTCAATATAAATAGAAATGTCAGATGGACCTGACCTCAGGGTGAGGGACTGGGTCAGAGGTGAGGGGTCAGGGTGTTACTCAATGTGTCATTCAATTTCAAGATTATATTGTTGAAAATCACAACCAAAGTGTAAATAAATCAGACAGAAATGTAAATGTCAGGATGAAAATAAAAAATAAATAAATGAATTGTGTCTGTCATTCCTTCATTTACCCCCAGCTTCAGTCCCACCCTCCATCCCTTCACCTCTTTCCCAGTCTGGATCTGGGATTTCTCTGTGTTTCCATTTCTCACTCTGCACCCAGAACATGAAAATCCTGAGGGAGAAATCCAACACTGACAGGGTGACAGAGCTGCATTTACATAGCGCTCTATTAAGCTGCCTGTGTCATTGGGGAAGGGAGTTACACAAGATCCACTCTCTCCCAGGATTTCCAGCATTCCCAGGATTTCACTCCAGTTCTCTCTACACAGATGCTGCCTGACCTGCTGAGAAATTGCAGCATTTTCTGTTTCTGGTGCGGACACTTCCCACCTTTTCTCCAAAATATATGTAGAGAGTAAACACATTCCCAACAACAGCTCATCCCTGAAAGCTTTTTCTTTCAATTTTCAGTCAATTCACAAATTGATCGATGATCAGCGAATCTTTTTTAAAACACGGTACAGGACCGCCACCGCCTGGCGGGACATGGTACTGCGGCTGTCAGTGATTCAGTGACAATTACATCCAGCAGGTGGCGGTATTACACAGTGAAATCCTGGGGTTGGTGTCAAACAGAAATAACATCAGAAAATGCTGCCAATCCCCAGCAGGTCAGTCAGCATCTGTGTACAGAGAACCAGAAGGAACAGGGTTCAATACTGGGCATGGTAGGAATCAGAAATTTAAAAAAAAAACAAGAGTCCAGTGACCCTTCTTCAGGACTGAAAGTCTTTGGTCAGATTGTGGGAAAGTTAGAGATGAGTCTGAAACCCTCTTTAATTTCAGGAAGGGCTCATTCCCAGTGGGATCAGGTGGAGTTTATTCCCGCTGAAAGATCCCAATCAAATCCAAGGAGTTGAACGGGGAGCGGCTGGGGATTGTGCAGTGAAAAGGTGAAACCTTTCTCCAGTGTCTCTGATCAGCTGCACAGAGCCTGGAGCTGGTTCCTGTCAGTATAAGGGAACAGGAGGGAGAGGCAATGTGTTACATTCACCTCTCAGGGTCAGACACAGCGACTGGAAAGGGAGGCGGAAGTGAAAAGGAGGAACAGAGTGAGGGCCATGAGATGGAACATGACCCACTGGGGTTTCTGTTTAAAGGCAAATAATTCAATCCCGGAGACAGTTGTGTGTTTTCATCCCCGGGAACAGACCTTTAAAGCAGAAAGTTAATGTTCAGCCATTCCTCCATCCACATTGATTGCAGTTTGCTGCTTTGTTTAAGTCGGGGCTTTAAAGAGAATTGATGCGCTAACTTTCCCTTCCCCTGTGTAAATATTTAATTTGTACATTTTAGAGAGATGGACAAGGGAAGCGAGGATACTGTGAGGAAAAACACTTTCACACAGCGAGTAGTTCGAGCCTGGAATGTGCTCCTGGAAATGTGGTGGAGGCAGACTCAGTTGGGGAGTTGGAAAGAGCATGGGATGGTGTTTTGGATGATAATGGTGTACAGGGATATGGGGAAAAGGCAGGAGATTGGCCCTAGATCATAGACCCAGACACAATGTTGGAGATGGTGCAGGCACGATGGGCAGAATGGCCTCCCTCTGCATCAGCATCATTCTGTGACTGTGTGAAATTTGAGCCGATCTATTCACACAGACCTGTGCTGTATCCAACAAGACCATCTCCGACAGCCTCGCCTTCCTCAGGGATAGCATTGCCCATGTGATGGTCAGGGGCTGTGGGCACTTGCCTCATCTGCCTGGTCCAGGAGAAAGGCCTTTGACAGAATCTCCCACAACTGACAGAGTGGACACACTCTGTAACATGGGGTTTGGGGGGTGGGGGGGGAAGCACTTGGATAGAACTGTCCCACACAAACAGCAGTGACCCAGTTGCCATCAGTGGGTGGGAATCAGAAAGCTGTCCCAGCCAGGCAGGGCTGCCCTCTCTCCCCTGTCCTCCAGGTGTGTTGTGTAGGACCTTTTCCTGAATCCCATCACCCCCAGGATGGGGGGAATGTGAGGGGGGAAGGTCTCAGGTTGTGGAGGCACTGAGATGAATATCTCCTGCACGTCGACCCCATCGCTGTCTCCAGCTTGGATTCACTGTTAGTGTAAAGACTGGGTTAATATCTCTGACCAGTTCAAACTGCCCTCAGGAACCAACATGAATCAGATTAAGAACGAGGGCCATGTTCTTTGAAAACTGGCCTGATAGATCCTTGTTCTCTTCACTGACAGGACGGATGACTTGACAGTGCAGGGAATTTTGTTCTGAGGGCCTGGGGTGTGTGCTAAAACTGGGAAGGAACGAAGCGCTCTTAAGTTTTGCTGACATTAAGCGAGATATTGTTATCTTTGCACCATACCACAAATCACTCTATCTCTTTTCTGTATTCTGTCTCACATTGTTTGTTATCTGGCCCACAACAGTGGTGCCGCTTGTGAACGTGGACGTGGCATTTGCACGGAATTTGGCCACACAGTCACGTATGTACACGGAGTACCAGAGGGGGCAAAGCGTGCAGCCTTGCAGGGCACCAATGTTGAGGATTATTATGGAGAAGGTGCTGTTGTCCATCTTCACCAACTGCGGGGGCTCAGAGGCAACTTGCAGCAGTTGCTTATGGAGTGTTGCTGGAGCTGAACACACGCAGCCAATTGAGGAGTATTCCATTACAATCCTGACTTGTCCTTGGAGGTGGTGGACAGGTTTTGGGGCGTCAAGAGTACCCACAGCATCTGACCAACTCTTGTGTCTTCTTGTTTATGTGGCAAGTCCAGTTGAGTTTCTGGTTAATGCTAAGCCCCTGGATGTTGGTCATGGGGAATTCAGCGATGGTGTGCAATTCTGGTGAATGAAGCCAGCCGGGGGTTCTGGATCACAGCTGGGGATCATTTTAGTGATAGCGATCGTAACACTGTATATTTTAAATTTTTTATGGAAAAGGAGAAAGAGAGCCTACAAAAAAATGGTTTTGAATTGGGGTCAGGCTGATTTTATAAAAATAAGGCAGGATCTGGTGAAATTAGACCGGGAACAGCTACTTGAGGGTAAATCAACAGGAGAGCAGTGGGAGGCATTCAGAAAGGTGCTGGGGCAATACATTCCCTTTCAGGGTGAAATGTAGGAGCAACAAACCTGGCGAATCCTGGATGTTTATGAATATTCAGGACTGGATCAAAAGTAAGAGAGAGACATGTAGCAGAACCTGCTTACAGAGGCATGCTACAGGGACCAGAGCTAGATTCCGTAACGTTTCTGATATTCGTAAATGATTGAGTTCTTTGAGAAGGTGACCAAACAGGTAGATGAGAGTAAACCGGTTGATGTGGTGTATATGGATTTCAGCAAGGCGTCCAATAAGGTTCCCCACAATAGGCTGTTGTACAAAATGCGGAGGAATGGAATTGTGGGAGATATAGCAGTTTGGATCGGAAATTGGCTTGCTGAAGGAAGACAGAGGGTGGTAGTTGATGGGAAATGTTCATCCTGGAGACCAGTTCCTAGTGGTGTATCGCAAGGGTCGGTGTTGGGTCCACTGCTGTTTGTCATTTTTAGAAATGACCTGGATGAGGGCGTAGAAGGATGCGTTAGTAAATTTGCAGACGACACTAAGGTCGGTGGAGTTGTGGATAGTGACGAAGGATGCCGTAGGTTGCAGAGAGACATAGATAAGCTGCAGAGTTGGACTGAGAGGTGGCAAATGGAGTTTAATGCAGACAAGTGTGAGGTGATGCACTTTGGTAGGAGTAACCAGAAGGCAAAGTACAGGGCTAATGGTAAGATTCTTAGTAGTGTAGATGAGCAGAGAGATCTCGGTGCCCATGTCCACAGATCCTTGAAAGTTGCCACCCAGGCTGACAGGGCTGTTAAGAAGGCATACAGTGTTTTAGCTTTTATTAATAGAAGGATCGAGTTCCGGAACCAAGAGGTTATGGTGAAGCTGTACAAAACTCTGGTGCGGCCGCACTTGGGGTATTGTGTACAGTTCTGGTCACCGCATTATAAGAAGGATGTGGAAGCTTTGGAAAGGGTGCAGAGGAGATTTACGAGGATGTTGCCTGGTATGGAGGGAAGGTCTTTCGAGGAAAGGCTGAGGGACTTGAGGCTGTTTTCATTAGAGAGAAGAAGGTTGAGAGGTGACTTAATTGAAACATATAAAATAATCAGAGGGTTAGATGGTGTGGATAGGGAGAGCCTTTTTCCTAGGATGGTGACGGCGAGCATGAGGGGGCATAGCTTTAAATTGAGGGATGAAAGATCTAGGACAGATGTTCGAGGTAGTTTCTTTACTCAGAGAGTAGTAAGGGAATGGAACGCTTTGCCTGCAACAGTAGTAGATTCGCCAACTTTAGGTACATTTAAGTCGTCATTGGACAAGCATATGGACGTACATGGAATAGTGTAGGTTAGATGGGCTTGAGATTGGTATGACGGGTCGGCACAACATTGAGGGCCAAAGGGCCTGTACTGTGCTGTAATGTTCTATGTTCTATGTTCTATGGAGATGGGAATGTGGGCGGTTGATAAGCAAGTTTACAGAATACACAAAAATTGTGCAGGTGATTGACAACAAGGAAGTGTTAAGTTATGGGAGGGAAGATGGGCAGATCAGTGGTAGATGTTAATCCTGACAAATGTGAGGTGATGCACTTTGGCAAGAAAATGAGGTGAAGGAGTACTCAATAAATGGCAAGACACTGGAAGCTCAGAGGAACAGAGTGATCTTCGGATACTTGTCCGCAGACCTCTGACTGTGGCAGGACAGTGTAATCAGGTCATTAAGAAGGGGTCCAGGACTCTTGTCTTTATGATTGTGATAAAAATTAAAAGAACAGGGAGGTGGTGCTGGATCTGTGTGGGAATTTGGTTCGACCACAGCTGGATTACTGTGGGATCATGAGGGAAAGTGGGACTTGTCTGGAGAGCAGTATATTTTTGGCAGGATAGACTTGTTAGGCCCAGGAACCTATTCTGCACTGTCTGATTTTACGATCTTTGCTGTCCATTTGATGTTACTTACAAGTTTACCCTCAAAGTTAATATTCCCCTCTTTATTCTTTAGTTAGCCATGTTTTGTTGGATTTTAAGGTTTTCCCAGTCCTCTGGCCTACAAATCATGTTTGATACATTATATGTATGTTTTCTTTCAATTTGATGTTACCCTTCACATTGCCTTCCCAGAATCCTCCTTTCTCAATTTGAGGATGAATCTCAGCCATCAGGCTGAGCATTAGTTTTTGCTGCTTTGTATATCTTCATTTTTAATTGGATCCCCTCATTGGTAATATTTGTTAGCCAACGGCAGTTTATCTTTCTCATTATTTTTGCTTAAATATCTTTCACTACTTATCTCCAGACCTTTGTCATGATCCATTTTCTTTGCCCATTTTAGGCAACTTTCTCCATCCTTCTGTGACTGTCCTTGTTAAATTGAGGACGCTGGTTTGAAAATTAGTAGCAGACTTTCTTCTTGGATTTGAAATTCTACCTCATTGTGATCACTACTTCATATTCATCTATTTCTATTGATCTATCTTGTTCAAAAGTCATGCATTCAGACAGACAGCATTAAGCTTCAACTTTCGACCATTATTTTGTATTCTGTTTCTAATTTCTGCTCAGTCATGCAATACAGAAGAGGCTTATCGAGTCACTACCAGCAAAGAAAATCTTCTGCCTACAATAATCCCATTTTCCACCACTCGGCCCATAGTGTGAATGTTATGCCATTTCAATAAATTTTAAAATGTTATGAGGCTTCCTGCATCGACTGCTACCCTCCAAGGCAGTGCATCCCAGATTCCCTCCTGACTTGTAAATACTTTGATGGGCTTCATTAATTAAAATATTAACTCATCTGTTGGAACAATAGATAGTTCTTTTCTAAGTATTATTCTTATTCTACTCCTAACTTCATTTTCATCCAGCGTTATTCAATCCTTGACACAGCATCAATTCCTTCTCTTTAAGCTTTGAAAACATTACCTTCCCGTCTTTTCCATTGACTGTATCCCAACACTCCAGTCTGGGATCAATAGTAACTTCATAACTTCTTATTCTAAAATAATTTCATTCTATTGAGCCCCTTTTGTCAAAAACACTGCTTCGCATGTTACTTTGTCAAAAGAGTTGTCAGCACTTTGAAACTTAATACATGCTTCTCTCTCACATGACTTCCCAGCACAGACTGAAAAACAAAGTCAGTCTGGAAAGGTCTACTCCTGTATCATGAGGGTTTTGGGGAAGGTTAGATAGGAAGAAACTGTCCCAGTTGGTGGAAGGATCAACATCAAAATTGAGAATCAGTCGTAGGCAAAAAAAAATGGGGAACTTGAGGGAAAATGCTTAGACACAGTGTGGGTGGTTAAGTTCTGAAATTCAGTGCCTGACGGTGTGGTGGAGGCAGGTACATTCAAAGGATCTATGGGGGATGATTGGGATTGGGGGTGTCACAAGATAAACTTCTCCCGTGGAGAGCAGCACATATGTGAAATGGTCCTGCACTGTAACCATTCTGTGACCCTGTGCCTTACTGCAGATGTGGTTGCTGTAGGTCACACAGGTAATCACCAGCACTCACATACTACAGCTCCAACACATCACCTCCCTGCTGTCTCTATTGTGCTTTATTTAACTAATGAGGTTGCAAGTTTAGACATATCTCTCAACAATATTTTGAAATCATAAGAAGTAGTAAATTTGACATAATGCTCAAACCACCCACTACTCTTGGCAGTTATTGCCCCAGTAAGTTAATACCTGGACATAAGAGGCAATGGCCTAATTGCTATTCTCACTGCACTGTTAAGCCAGAGGCCTAGATTAATGTTCAGGAAACTTGCGTTCAAATCCCGCCATGGCAGATGGTGGAAGTTGAATTCAATTTTAAAAACCTAGAATTAAACGTCTCATGATGACCATGTATCCATTGCCAATTGTCAGAAAAACCCACGTGGTTCACTAATGTCCTTTAGGGAAGGATACTGCCACCCTTACCTGGTCTGGACTACATTTGACTCCAGGCCCACAGCAATGTGGTTGACTCTTAACTGCCCTCTGGGCATTTAGGGATGGGCAATAAATGCTGCCCTTACCAACAATGCGCACAAGCCATGAATGAATAAGAAAGTAACACATGCTCGAGGTCGTACATTTTCATACTGTTTCATTTGCAGTAACTTACCAAATCAGAATTTTAATTTTTCTATTTGAAGTAAAATTGTTTCAATAAAGAAAGAAATCACTTAGTTATTTCTCTCTGACAACACAATAACATCTCTTACTGAGTGCAGTTGGGAGCCTCTCACTGACCTCACTGTCTCTGTTCCCTTCCTAAGGAGAGACAAACACGACGCACCCAACTCAGTCATATCTGTCAGGAAATGGAAAATTAGTTTTGTTAACAACATTAGTAAAACATTCTTTATAAGGAATATGTCCAAGTTATGACAATTCTAATTTAGCTGTGTGTGTGCGTGTGTGTGTGTTTGTGTGTGTGTTTGTGTGTCTGTGTGTGTGTGCTTGTGTGTGTGTTTGTGTGTGTGTGTGTGTGTGTGTGTGTGAGTTTGTGTGTGTGAGTTTGGGCGGGGTGGTTTGTTGGTGGTTGATGATTACTGATTCAGGGCCTTCAAGCTAAGCAGTTTGAGAACGACTTGTCAAACCAGCCCCTCAGTTCTGTCAAACCTTTCCCAATGTTTCAAGAAGGACCCAGTCAGGCTGACGTCAAATCACTTGCCAGTGATATCCATCCCCAAGGATAAAGTGGAAACCAGTTGTATAACAGGTCAGGAGGACAGGAAAGCAAAGATATATATCTGATCAGAATGGGCAGTAGTTCAGTGTCAAGCCCATTTTATCTTTGCACCATGCGCTAACCTTCTAACCATTTGAGTACAGTTTATAGAAAGGCAGCAGAATGTTTCCAACAGCTGAGGAATCAATTACTGTACGGGTTGTTTTGAGGCTGTGAATTTCTCTTGCAGATGTAGTGAATGCTGCCTGACAAGCTGTTCCATCGAGCAGAAGAAGCAGAAGCTTAAACACATGTATCAATAGGTTCAAGAATAACTTCTTCCCTGCTGATATTGGACTGATGCATGGCCGTTTCCAAATAATGTTGGTGTTATTAATGTCACTGTTGCTTCATGCACCTCTTGTGCAGTGTATTCTGTTTCACTTGTCGCAGCACCCGATGATCTGTATTTCCTTGCTTACTTTGACTTCTCTGTTCTGCTCGCAATCTAAGCTTTTCACTGTACTTAGGTAGATGTGACAACAGTAAATCAAAATCAATCAATCAAGATTTAATGCTGTGGAGTGACAAGTGGTTCCCAAACTCTGCCCCAATACAGGTCCCAGCGCAAAGGCTGGAATTCAAAGCGTCGCCTGGAAAATAATTCTGGTCCCACAGTGAGATGTATTCACACAAACTTCACTTTATCCATTAAATACATGCCCGGAGGTGATGCATTAATTTTAATAACATTAATGATTTTCGGTGAGTTACAGTTGAAAGAGCAACTTGCCCGCAGTGACACATTTGTTCGAAGGAGGGAGCAAAAGCCAAAGAGCGAATTCAGTGAAAACGAAAGTAAATGTTTTCAGGGAGGGGCTGTCGTTGTGAATGTCTCCATTTTTTACACATTTGTCCGAGAAAAGGCGGAAAATGTTCGATCAGATTGTGGGAAAGTAAGAGGTGAGTCTGAAATCCTCTTTAATTTCAGGAAGGGCTCATTCCCAGTGGGATCGGGTGGATTTTAGTCCCGCTGAAAGATCCCAATCAAATCCAAGGAGTTGAACGGGGAGCCGCTGGGGATTGTGCAGTGAAAAGGTGAAACCTTTCTCCAATGTCTCTGATCAGCTGCACAGAGCCTGGAGCTGGTTCCTGTCAGTATAAGGGAACAGGAGGGAGAGGCAATGTGTAACATTCACTTCTCAGGGTCAGACACAGCGACTGGAAAGGGAGACGGAAGTGAAAAGGAGGAACAGAGTGAGGGCCATGAGATGGAACATGACCCATTGGGGTTTCTGTTTAAAGGCAAATAATTCAATCCTGGAGACAGTTGTCACGCTTCATTTCCTGACATAAACTTTAATTGAAGAGTTTCCCTTGTGCTGAGTCCATTCTCCGATTCCATTCTTTCCCATTTCGGGTTTTCTGCCTCCACCATCGAGAGCAGTGAGTCCAGCTGCTTGGACCCTCAGGTCCGGAATTCTCTCCCTCCCTCAATCCGTCAATTCCTCTCCACTTTCCTCCGCCTCCCTTCGGATGAAAGGGATGAAATTTAAAATTTGATGTAATTTAAAGAAAAAATAATTACACCTTTAGGAATATCAAAGAATTGCGTTAATCTGGACAGTAGAATATGTCCAGGAGGTTTGTGATACATGGCGTATTGAACAATGAAAGGTTTATACTCTGAAACAAAGATTGAAGGCACTGAATGACAGCTGTATTTTGTTTGTGTATCAGGCCTGGTTATTCTGCTGAGACCCCACAAAGATGGAAGGAGTTCACCTCATCCTGCTTTTGCTGTTTGGGATTCCATGCTCTGTGTATGGTAAGGAATATATTAACATTTGATCATTTTTGATTGGATACAACACATCAACCAGGTATCAAATTGGAACAGTACGTTATTGAGTGAATATTTGAGACCTTAACTGTTGCTTTGCTTTATTTGCTGTTTTAACACATGAGAGTTTGGCATTTCCTTGAAATGAACTCAACAGATGAACTGCAATTACAGTGTCTATTGTGTAACGTATCAGATGTTGTAGGGACTGAATGCAACAGATACCTGGCTGACATCTCCTCTTGTGTGAGAGAGGCTGTTTAAGATTAAGGGCTCACCCTTTTAAGATGGCAATGAGAATGTTTTTATTTCTTAGGGACAGTTTAGAGTGTGGAATTTCCTTGCCAGAAGGTTGTGGAAGCTGAGTCTTTAAGATAGTTGAGTTAGGTACAGTTTTTGACTGACAGGTGAGCGGAGGTAATGGCGCTGACAGGAAAGGCTGAACATGACACCACATCAGGTCAGCCATGTTTTTGTCAGGAAATATGGGCTGCTTGTTTTTAAAGCTACAGAAATCAACAAAACTGAGTGATATCTTCACCCAACGCAAACTTATTGGAAATGGGTATCAACAGGGATCTGACTGCCTTCATGTATTAGACCTATCATGGCCTTGGTGATATTCCTCCCTGACAGTATCCTCACCCTCAGAAACTGCTGCCGTTTTCCCAGCTGTTCAGTGTCCAGAATATCCCACAGAGGGTATAGACACAACATGGATGACAGCTCAGTGATGATAGCCAGGACCTCCTCAGTCTCAGCCTGTACTTGGACTCTGACAGCTGTCGATATTGATAGGGAGGAGGCTGATCATTTCACTTACATTCGTGCCCACCTCTCAGGGAAATTGGGGCTGTTCCCCTGGTGGCTCAGTGGTTGGAGGTTCCTGTTGCTGCTGGGTTTGGTGACACCTCATGTCACCTCATGATCAGCATCGCCTGGAGGAATCCATTCAGTGCTGGTTCCATCTCAGATGAGTCAGCAGAAATTCTGTGGACTGTGTCAGAAGGCGCGCACAATGACAGCGACATGTTCCTGATCCAAAGAACAAAGAAAAGTACAGCGTAGGAACAAGCCCTTTGGCCCATGAAGTCTGTGCCAACATCTGTACCTTCTCCAAAGCTTCCACATCCTGCTGGTAGTGCGGTGACCAGAACTGAATATAATATTCCACATGTGGCCTTACTAAAGCTCGACACAGCTGCACCCTGGCTGTATCCCTCACGCTGATTCACAATGAATTGACTTGTGAGTTTGTCACACAATGTGGCTGGACTCTTCACCTTTGCAAGGAAGCCGAGGTTATGGTTTGCTATGGTGTTCTGAACGATGTGAGCTAATGGAAATGTATGTTGTAGATCCTCAGATGCTAATGCTTCACTGGGTGAGTTAAGTTCAGACACGCATTGACCCTCAGAAATGCCAACTAAAAGGACAGTTACTCCTGAACATCATAGACCACGTTGATGCATACACAGACTTTGGTATGAGAATGAGGCATCCTCTGCAAAGTTGATTACAGTGTAGTGTAGGCGAAGTGACACAAGAATGGCAAATTCAGTTGAGAATCTTAATGTGCGTCTCCATGGATTTGTGTATCTGACATAGAACATAGAACGTTACAGCACAGCACAGGCCCTTCAGCCCTCAATGTTGTGCCGACCTGCCATACCGATCTGAAGCCCATCTAACCTGCACTATTCCATGTACGTCCAAATGCTTATCCAATGACGACGTAAATGTACCTAAAGTTGGTGAATCTACTACTGTTGCAGGCAAAGCGTTCCAATCCCTTACTACTCTCTGAGTAAAGAAACTACCTCTAACATCTGTCCTATATCTTTCACCCCTCAATTTAAAGCTATGCCCCCTCGTGTTCGCCGTAACCATCCTAGGAAAAAGGCTCTCCCTCTCCACCCTATCTAACCCTCTGGCGTATAACCATCTTAGTTTATACGGTTCATGACCACAATTATTCAATGTAGGCAATCAATATTCTGTCAGAAATTTTCAGATGGTTTACTAAGTTTAAGAATGAGCAGTGTAGAAATGGTACATTAGTAAATAAGACAAAAAAACTGATTTGAAACAAACTTTATCATGCAGCAACTGGTTAGGCTATAGAATGTACTGCCTTGAAATGTGGTGGAGGGATATTCAATTGAGATATTCAAGAGTATATTGGATAGTAATGGTACTCCGGCATATAGGGAAAAGGCAGGAGATTACACTGGTGTATTCCCTTGTGTCAGATACGGTGGACTGAATGGCTATCTTCTGTGCTGAAGGAATCTGTGACTGTGATTGGTGTGCTGTTGCTAGAAGTATTTTCTTTCTCCCCACTGGCTGCAACATGCATTTCTTGTTGTATATTTGAAAGAGGTTGATTGGTTACAGATTACTTTGCAACAGATTCAGATATACTTGAATGTAACAAGAACATATCAATTAAACAAATCTGAACAGATCACAAATTTATTTCTGTGTGATATGAAACAACATTATTTACTGTGTTCGTCATGTTACAATGGAGTCTGTGATGTTGGGGTGGGGAAAAGCTGTGTGAAGTGGGCAGAGACTGAGGAAGAGTTTTGTATTCACCTCTGGCTCCGTCAAAAGTGGACATTGGCAGGAATATGATCAGGTCTCTGACTGGGTCCACGTGGTCAGATCTAGTCTCCTTACCTTCACAGAATTATAGAATCCCTACAGTGTGAAAACAGGCCCTTCGGGCCAACAAGTCCACACCGAACCTCAGAGCATTCCACCCAAACCCATGCCTTTAGCTTACCTAATCTACACATCCCTGAACACTACAGGCAATTTAGTATGGCCAATTCTCCTAACCTGCACATCTTCGGACTGTGGGAGGAAACCGGAGCACCCGGAGGAAACCCACGCAGACGCAGGGAGAAAGTACAAATTCCACACAGACAGTTGCCTGAGGCTAGAATCGAACCTGGGTCCCCGGTGCTGTGAGGCAGCAGTGCTTATCACTGAGCCACAGAGCCACTCACTTCTAATTTTGTTTTTTATTTAATTGTGTGAGGCCATGTGCTCGGTACGCAGCTTTATTAGATGCAAGCGCAGGCCACAATCAGAGTATTGACGATATGACCTTAAGGAAAGATATTTGCAGAGAGGGAGTGCAACAAAGTTTCAGCAAAAAATATTCCTGTAATGCAAGGATTGTCCTATGAGCAAAGATCATTGGCCTGTATTTCCTGGAGTGAACTTATTCAAACATGAACAATTCCAATGTGGATTGACAAGGAAGGATGAAGCAATGTTCCTCCTGCTAGGGGTCTCGAACCAGGTGACACAGTCTCAGACATTTTCTTTAGTTAGGAAGGAGACATGGGCATCACTGGCTGAGCCAGCATTTACTGTCTGCTCCTAGTTGCCCCCTTTAGTAGGTGATGGTGGTGAGCAACCTTCTTGGACTGCTGCAGTGTATGGGCGGTCAGTAGATCCACAATGCTGTTAGAGAGGGAGGTCCAGAATGTGCTGTTCTGGCCATATCTGTGCCCAGGGAGCTCTGGTAGGGATCTGTTGCCAGAGGAAGATTGGTGGGTACACCCAAAAAGAAGGAACTGGAATTCTACCTGAGGAGCTCTTAGGCTTTGCAAGAGGTGATAGCTGTGATTTGGACCATTTACACTGAGTGACTGCCTGCCAATTTGTGAGTTTGAGCTTTGTTGTATCAGCTACTTAGTATGTAATTTATAGATTAATTGGCCACAATATACCAGCTAATTTGCGTCATTTCTGCATGTTTTGGTTAAATTAACAATGATCGTGTGAAATCTTGTTTGTTTGATTAAAAGTGTCACCTCATAACAGTGATTTTAAAGTGTAATGATTGATGTATTTGAGATTTACAGTAGTTAAATGAGACACCACCTCTGCAGGTGACTTCCGAGTGAGTGGCCCAGGCCGTCCTGTGGTAGCCGTTGTGGGTGAAGATGCTGTCCTGGAATGTTACCTTGTGCCGAAGGTATTTGCCAACAACATGGTGGTGCGCTGGTTTAAATCAGGCATTCGGTTACCGGTTCACTCATACAGAAACGGGCAAGACAACACTGCTGCTCAGCATGAGGATTACAAGAAAAGGACTGAACTGTTTAAAGATGAAGTGTCCAAAGGCAATGTTTCTCTTCGAATAAAGAACATAAGGGTGTTTGACGAGGGGAAATACCTGTGCACAGTTGATGACAAAACAGCTTTTGAAGAAACTACGATTGAGCTAAAAGTTGGAGGTGAGTGAACACATCTACGACAAATCAGTACCATATCAAATTGATACTTCAGTCAAAATGCAAGTTGTTTTTATGAAAGTAGTTATTTATCTAGTGAAAACGTTTACTTAGAACATTGAACAACATATTGTACATTTCATCAGGAAAACACTTGCAGTAAAAAAATTTGCAGGCTGTATTATTGCAGTAGCAGGGGATGATGTACCTGCATAAAGCTGATTTGGTGAAAGTTGAGGTAGCCAAAAGAGTTTTTTTTCCAGTTTTAATTTCAGAAGTATACTTTATTCACAAGTTATCTATGAGTAAAGACAAGCAGTGCAAAACAGATCTGTACAGACTTTGCAGGAAGTATCCTGGAATTTTGACATTTCTCTTTAGAGCTTCAATCCATTGCTGCTCACAAAATGGCTGCTGCAAAATGGGTGAATTTGCCAAATCACCACTGCACTTCCGGCCTCCCAGCCTTCCCTTCTAACATGGGAGTGAAAAGACGTTTCCCTAACTCCTCCCTCTTCATCCCCAAGATTGATATCCAAGGGCAGTCATGACTGACCAAATCTGTTCCATTATGGACAGGACTCCTTCCCCGATGATTAGGATTTTGCTAATTCCAGGCTACATTGACAGTTAGAAGTGTTGCCTTACAGTGTAAATTTATAGAAAGTCTTGCTATATGTTTTTGTATTTCTCGCATATTTTTCTTGGACTTGAAAATTTACCTTTTTTATAGTTATCCTTTGCTGATTTCTAAAATGTTCTTGACCTTCAGTCCTCCAGTGAATCTTTGGAGCATTGAATGTATTTACTTTCAATTTGACACTGTCCATAATTACCTTAGTTCGCTGCAGATGGTCTGCTTCAACTCAATCTGTATTCATTTCTTTATAAATGCGTTTAAGACTGTGAGTGAAAAACCACAATCTCAGTATGAAACTCTGTAATGTTATAATCACTCTTTGCGAGGGAATCCTTTACAATGGGATGTTAAACTAATTGTATCTCAGTCCACCCCCACTTCAATGGTACTCTCTTCCTGGGTGTTGTCATCAGTTTCCTCATGCTCCCTAAAGCCCCTGCAAGAACCATCAAAGCTGTTGGACAGGTACATGGACTGAGGCTCATCCCTCAATGTTACCTTCTGGATGTTTAAACTGCCTCATTCCTCCTTCCACCATTCTGTTCCTCACCATGGAACAAATCAGCCTCCGGAGACAGTGTCAAACTTACATTCTTCATCCCTGATGCATTGCAGTGTTCGGAGCCTACATTCCTTGAGCTGCAGACCCTTCCTGCACATGACATTGTTGTGGATCACACTGATGTTCACCAACATCTGCAACACAGCTGTCTTGCTGTCTTCATCAAGTTGTATTTAATTAATACAAACACATCACTGAATGGTATTAACATGTCAGGCTTTAAGTTTAATGCAGTGTTTCAGTTGCAATGGCCCTAATTTAAATAACGGCCCTAATTTTAGAATAAAAGGCACTCCGAACCAATCACCAACCTGCTGACCTAATTCATGCCTCCAGCTCTCAGCTCTTGGGTCTTACTGACATTTTTTGTCTGTCTCAGGTCACTCCTTGCCTTTCGTTCAAACATCAGAACGATGCCTTGTCTGTCAGTGTGAGAAAATTGCTGATTTACCACATTTTCTTAGTGGAGTTCCCTGAAACTGTATTCTAACAACTTTGGTTCTGCATGGATCAAAATCTCCTGCGTTCAATCTGGCCACGATTTCAAAGAGCTGAATCAGCTTCTAATTTACGAGGCCCAATCAATCGCTTGCTCACTGTGTGGCTGCCTGCAGCTCGTGCCTCTGATTCTGAAGGAACCTGTAAATTAAGGATAAAGTTAACTTCAATGCCAAGTGCAAAACTTGACTCACTTTTAGAAACAGGTCAACGTTTGAGACACTTCAGATTCCCTCAAGTATCAGAGTCAGTGCACTGGAGAAGCAAGACTCAGTGAAAGTGAACTTTGAGCTCCTCACAGTGCTTATGAAAGTCAGAATACACCGCTTCAATTGTAATGCCCTCATCAAGGCTCTCTTGTTGAATTATTTTATGAGTTAATAAAGTTAAATGCTGATTGCCTTTACAGGTACAGCTGGCCTGCCTTACGTGATCCAGATTTATCAAAGTAACTGTTAATTTTCTCCCAGATTATCAGTTCTAAAAGACTTCCTGCCACAAGATGATTAAATGGACTGAACTATAAAATTCATACATCTATAAACAGATGTACAATATTTGCACATCTCCACTTCTCTTGAGCCTCAACTACAGCTGAGCAGGACTGGAGGATAATGGCAGAACCTCAGTAATGTTGGATGTATCCTATCTGGTTACAGTGATTTATCAGTCGAAGTTCAGCCAGCCGAGTGAATAGTTGTTCTTTTATTTATTTTTAGCCCATCTATGTCTCAGCTACCTCTCCTCTCTCTGTGACTTCATCAGGATCTTCTGCTTTGGCGTAACACTCAGAAAATAACTCAGCCGTGCCCGTTGTTTCCAGGCACAGATCCCTTTATTATCAAACTGCAGATGATGGAGATCTGAAACAAAGTCCTGATGAGGAGTCACCAGACTCCAAGCGTTAACTCTACTTTCTGTCTACGGATGCTGCCTTACCTGCAGAGTTTCACCAGCAATTTCTGTCTTTGTTATGGATTCCTTTGTGATCCCTTATCAGCCCAACCCCTCCTCTAACTATATCTGAGACATTTGGATTCCCTTTTGTTTTAATTTTTGGATCAGTAGATTAAAAATACATTTTGTGATGAAATTTCGTACACATCGTATGAATCATGTCACAGAAATACTCAGGACTATATTATCATTCAATAACAGTAAATGAACATCACTTGTGGGTTAAGAATTGTTTGTGAAATGTTTAAAAGAGTTTTCGATTATTGTAGCAGTGGGACGTGAGCACTGGATCCAGGTCGATGGTTACCATAAAAATGGAATTCGGCTTGTGTGTGAATCTAATGGCTGGTTCCCGCAGCCCCAGATATCGTGGACTGGTGGAAGTGGACAGAACCTAACAGCAAAGTCTGAAATAAACAATCGACGTGACTCAAAAGGTCTTGTAAATGTCCAGAGCAGTGTAATTGTAACAAAAGATCCAACAAACAACTTCAAGTGCCTCACACATAACCATCTTTTGAAAGAAGAACAAAAAGCAGACATCCAGATAGCAGGTCAGTAAATGATCAAATACAGCTTTATTTTCAAAATAAACACTGCTGTTTGTCAAATCCAGAAAAGCAAATTACATAGTAGATGGAATTTACTGGTGCACTGGAGTTCGCTTTTGACTACAGTGTCACACTCTGAGGTACCTCATTGCATTTACAATTTGAGTTTACATTTACAGTATACATTTGGATTTCATGTCAAACATTTCTCTGGTGCAGACAGAAGTAGGCGATGGCCTGATGGTATTATTGCGAGGCTATTAATTCAGAAACCCAGCTCATGTTCTGGGGAACTGTATTCGAATTCCATCACAGCAGATGGTGGAATTTGAATTCAGTAACAAATTTTTAAAAATGCCTGGAATTAAAAATCTACTGATCGCCATGAAATCCTTGCCAGTTGTTGGAAAAACCCATCTGGTTCACCAATGTCTTTCTAGGAAGGGAAATCTGCCATCCTCACCTGGTCTGGCCTACATGTGACCCCAGACGCACAGCAATGTGGTTGGCTCTCAAGTGCCCTCTGAAATGGCCTAGCAAGCTACTCAGTTGTCCCAATCGCTACAAAGTCTCAAGGAAATGACACCAGATAGATCACCCAGCATCGACCTAGGCACTGGAAAAGACAACGGCAGAAAGAGCCCTGTTGATCCTGCAAGGTCCTCCTCACTAACACCTGGTGGGGGGGGGGGGGGGGGGGGGGGGGGCGCGAGTGCCAAAGTTGGGAAGACTGCCTCACACACGAGTTAAGCAACAGCCCGATATAGTCACACTCAGAGAATCATAACTTACAGACAATGTCCCAGACACCACCATCGCCATCCCTGGTTATGTCCTGTCCCACCAACAGGACAGAGGTGGTTGCACAGAGGTATACATAAGGAAAGTATTGCTCTGGGAGACCTTAATATTGACTTGGGGCCCCGTGAAGTTTCATGGTTTCAGGTTAAACATGAGCAAGGAAACTTCGTGCTGATTACCACATGCCGTCGTCCCTCAGCAGATGAATCAGCTCTCCTCCCTGTTGAACAACACTTAGAGGAAGCACTGAGGGTGTCAAGGGGACAAAATGTACTCTGGGTGGGGGATTTCAATGTCCACCACCAAGAATAGCTCGGCAGCAGTACTACTGATCAGCTGGTCGGGTCCTAAAGGACATAGCTGCTACACAGGGTCTGCGGCAGGTGGAGCGGGAACTAACAAGAGGGAAAAACATACTTGGCCTCATCCTTACCAATCTGCCAGCTACAGTTGCATCTGTCCATGATAGTATCAGTAGGAGTGACCATCGCACAGTCCTTGTGGAGACAAAGTCCCACCTTCACATTGAGAACAACCTCCATCGTGGTGTGTGGCACTATCACCGTGCTAAATGGGACAGACTTCACACGGCTCTAACAACTCAAGCCTGGGCATCCATGAGCCTCTGTGGGCCATCAACAGCAGCAGAATTGTACTCCAGCACAATCTGTAACCTCATGGCCCAGAATATCCCTCTCTCAACCATTACCATCCAGCCAGGGGATCAACCCTGGTTCAATGGAGAGTGCAGGAGGGTGTGCCAGGAGCAGCACCAGGCATTCCTGAAGATGAGATATCAACCTGGCGATGCCACCAAACAGGACTACCTGCACGCCAAACAGTGAAAGCAGCAAGTGATAGACAGAGCTAAGTGATCCCACAACCAACAGATCAGATTTAAGCTCTGCAGTCCTGCTACATCCAGATGTGAATGGAGGTGGACAATTAAACAATTCACTGGAGGAGGAGGGCCCAGAAATATCCCCAACCTCAATGATGGAAGAGCCCAGCACATCAGTGCAGAAGATAAGGCTGAAGCTTTCACAGCAATCTTCAGCCAGAATTGCTGAGTGGACGATCCATCTCAGCCTCCTCCAGTGGTTCCCAGCTTCACAGATACCAGTCTTCAGCCAATTCGATTCACTTCATGTGATATCAAGAAATGGTTGGAGACACTGGATCCAGCAAAGGCTATAGGCCTTGACAATATTCCAGCAATAGTACTGAAGACTTGTGCTGCAGGACTTGCTGCTCACCTGGCCAAGCTGTTCCAGTCCAGTTGCAACACTGTGGAAAATTGCCCAAGTTTGTCCAGTACACAAAAAGCATGACAAATCCAACCCGGCCAGTTACCGCCCCATCAGTCTCCTCTCGATCATCAGTAAGCTGATGGAAGGTGTCAGTAACAGCACGATCAAGCAGCACCAACTCAGCAATAACCTGCTCAGTGACGCCCAGTTTGGGTTCTGCCAGGGTCACTCAGCTCCTGATCCTGTTCCAGCCTTGGCTCAAACATGGACAAAAGAACTAAATTCCGGAAGTGAGGTGAGACTGACAGCCTTTGACATCAAGGTGACATTCGACTGAGTGTGGCATTGAGGAGCCCGAACAACACTGGAGTCAACGGGTATCGGGGGAAAACTCTCTGGTAGTTGGAGTCATACCTGACACACAGGAAGATGGTTGTGGTCGTTGGAGGTCAATCATCTCAGCTCCAGCTCATTTCTGCAGGAGACCCTCAGGGTGGTGTCCTAGGCCCAACCATCTTCAGCTGCCTCATCAATGACCTTCCCTCCATCCTAGGGTCAGAAGTGAGGATGGTGGCCGATGATTGCACAATGTCCCGCACCATTCGCGACTCCTCAGACACTGAAGCAGCCCGTGTTCAAGTGCAACAAGGTCTGGACAATATAAAGGCTTGGGCTGACAAGTGGCAAGTGACATTTGTGCCACACAAATGCCAGGCTATAACCATCTCCAATAAGGGACAATCTAACCACCGACCCTTGGCAATCAATGATGTTACCATCGCTAAATCCCGCACTGTCAACATTCTGGGGGTTATCATTGGCCAGGAATTCAACTGGACTCACCACATAAACACTGTGGCTACAAGAGCAGGCCTGAAGCTCGGAATACTGTGGGAGTAACTCCCCTCCTGACTACTTAAAGCCTGTCCAGTGTCTGCAGTTCACAAGTCAGGAGTGTGATGTAATAACCTCCATTTGCCCTGGATGGGTGCAGCCCCAACGACACTTAAGAAGCTTGACACCATTCAGGACAAAGCACCCTGCTTGATTGGCACCACATCCACAAGCATCCACTCCCTCTACCACCGACGCTCTGTAGCAGCAGTGTGTACTATCTACAAAATAATTCACCAAAGATCTTTGGATAGCACCTTCTAAACAAACAACCACTTCCATCTAGAAGGACAAGGGGTAACAGACATATGGGAACACCACTACCTTCAAGCTCCAATCCTAACCACATGCCATCCTGACTTGGAAATATGTCGCCGTTCCTTCACTGCCACTGTGTCAAAATCCTGGAATTCCCTCCCTGATGGCATTATGGGTCAACTCATAGCAGGTCCACTGCAGCGGTTTCAGAAAGCAGCTCATCCGCCACCTTCTCGAGGTCAAATGCGGACAAGTAACAAACGCTGGGCCCAGCCAGCGACGCCCATATCCCAGAAACAAGTAGCAAAAAAAGGAACTTGAGGAATTTGATGTGGGATCCAACTTCTTGGATGGTAGTGCCCCTACCTCTGAGCCAGAAGATCTGATTTCAAGTCCCACCTATTTGAGAGGTGTGTAATAACAACCTGGCAAAGGTTGATTTTTAAAAAGCCTTTAATGGAAGGGCCTTACTCTGCGGTGTTTCTCCATTGAGCTTAACAATGGATGTGCCAAGCTCCCAGCAGGGACCCTGGACCTTGGAATGTGCAAATCCACATTATACAGTTCTTGACAGCTCTCTGTCCTGAAAGATAGACAAATACAAGCAGATTACGAGTAATTTTCACCCAATTAATAGTGCTCTAGGAGTAGATGATATTCGTCTTGATGCCTTTTGTCTGTTTGTCAATAAATTTCAAAAGGCACAAAAAAACTTTATGCCGTAAATTGATAATAGCACAAAGAGTGTGGTAAAATTTGAATAAGTCTGGATTCTTGCATCAAAATGATAGTTGTCAACTTGTTGACCATCAATTAACAGCCCTTTAACTGAGTAGCTTGTTCACCCATTTCAGCTGGTAGTTAAAAGTGTAGGTTTGGAGTGACAAGTAGGCCAGGCCAGGTAAAAATGGCTGATTTCCCTACTCTGAAGGACATTTGCGAAACAGATGGGTTTTTTCAATAATTGATGTTCACTTTACAGTCACCACTATAGAGACCGGCTTCAAATTTCAGGTTTTATTTGTTGAATTTAAATTTCATCAACTGCTGTGCTGGGTTTGAACCTGTATCCCCAGAACATTCTCTTGGACCCCAGTGACATTTCCACTTCATCATGCACTGGGTCCAATAGCACTGCCCATTTTTGACCCACATGTTTAAAGAGGCCAGCTTTGGCCAGTTGAGTTAGTAGCACAGTAAACAGTCATGCAAAAGCCGTGGTTGATGGGATCCAAGTGACTCAAGGAGAAGAGAGTGACATGGGCAATTTTAACTGCCCACTTATTTGTTTGAAACCTCAGCCTTCAGCATGGGGCCATAAACTCGAAATTGTGCTAAAATCAGTCATTTGAAAAGGATGATTACAGTGGAAGAGGTCAGAAGTTAAAAGTATCTGATTAACTGCCATTTACTTTGCAGATGACTTCTTCCCATCTGTCTCAGGCTGGCTGGTGTTTTTATCTGTGGTGCTCTGTCTTCTCATAATTACTTTAATCGCTGGGATCCTTTGGGATGTGAAACAACTCAGAAATATTAAAGGTACAGTCTCAAATTCAATGACAATGGAGGAGACAGATTCGGGACTTAAGGAAAATGTTAAAACTGAACCAGGGTCTTTTTGTTTGTATTTTTTGTGTTGCACCATAGATGTGATAATTCAGTCATGAAAGTTTTGGTCACAGTGGGAGGGGAGGAGATTGCTGTTTTAATGAAGCCAGCAGCATGTCTGAGAGATCCCTTTGTTTTAATTTTTTTTCATCAAATATTATTGTTTTCAAAGATAATGGGAACTGCAGATGCTGGAGAATCTGAGATAACAAAGTGTGAAGCTGGATGAACACAGCAGCCAAGCAGCATCTTGTGCTCCTAAGATGCTGCTTGGCCTGCTGTGTGCCTCCAGTTTCACACTTTGTTATCTCATTGTTTTCAATTTTTTTTCCCATATCTGCAAAAAAGATCTTTTTGTTTAATTTTCTTCTACCTCCTCATCAATCTTCTGTACAAAGAAGCCAATTTCATTGTATAATACAACATGAAACGCAGCACAGTCTAACTCTTTACCATCTAAATAGAGCTTGGTGTGTGTTACACTGAAGAAGTGCTAATCTGGGTTTGTTTCAAATTGAAATGAATGCTATTAGTTCGTAGTAAGTGCAAGTATGTCAGTTGAATTAAGTCACATTTATTTTTAATTCCAATTTATATTTAATGGATTTCTTTCAGAACTGCGGCATGACAAGACGATTGAACAATACGGTAAGAAATGATGAAATATTTGTCCTCCAGCCAGGGGCCTAGGTATTTTGACGTGCAGATGGCACATCTAACTGCTAAATAATGCCTGTTAAGCAGTCTTACTGAAAATTACTTTGTGCACAATTTACCATATAAGCAGTACCCTTGCAAAATTTGCCATTTTTGAGGTAAATGTTGCTGAGATTCGCTGATGTTTTTACAGACTAAAATCCCGCTTGATAGATCATTGTTTGCTTCTTCCTTGTATTTAATGATGTGGTCATTCATTGAACCATAAAGGTACAATACTGAAGATTTGGTTCCAAAGATAAAAGAAAGTAATATACAAGAGATGGTAACATAGAATGAAGCAATGTATTTACATTTAACACAGTTTGAAAATTTTAGAAATGCTCAATTAAGAATACAATCTTCTTGATCCCAATAGCATCATTTTACTATCTTAGACACCACAAGAATCCTTTCTGAGTCACATCTATAGACTTGACGTAATGTTTTCTTTCAACTCCTGGTCTTTGGTCGCTGATCCTTGATTAGTAACACAATTGAACTCAAACACTGTCAGCTTCACAACACCTCCCTGGTTCTAAACGAATAATTCTGGTCTGGACCTTTCACACAAAAACCCTGACACCTTGAGTTAATCTATTTCCTATCCTCTCTAAATATCTCCCTTCTTATGAGAAATATTTCATAGATTTAACCTGGATTCTACCAAGGTATCTGCCAACAGTATGAATGACATAAGTAGACAAAGCGATGGTGTCCTGCAAAGTGCACCCAGGGAGTTAAGTAAGAAGTTAAAAAGCAAGACCTCAAGGGCAGTGATTTCTTCATTACTCCCAGTGCCACGCACCAGTGAGGGTAAAAATAGAAAGATAGACCAAGTGAATGCGTGGCTGAGAAGCTGGTGTAGGGGCAGGGTTTTCAGATCTCTTCTGGGTTAGAGGTGACCTGTACAAGAGAGACGGGTTACACTTGTACCTCTCTCCTCGGGGGGAGATTTTGTTCCTGTTACCCAGGAGGGTTTAAACTAATTTGACACAGTTTTGGGACTCTGAATAAGAGAGAGACCGTTGAGAAATCAGGGGTAAATACATTAGCCATTGAGAGCACAGTTACTATTTGGGATAGCCGGGGATACAGTAACGGAAAGGAAAGGCTTCTGGTTTAAAGTGCATTTATTTCAATGCATGAGGCCTGACGTAAGGCCGATGAGCTCAGAGAATTGATTGGCTGTGGGGTCTGGGATATTGCAACCAGAACAGAAACAGGGCTGGGAGAAGGGCAGGACTCTCTCCTCAATGTTCCAGGATACAAAAGCTACAGGTGTGACAGAAGTCCAAGTAAGTGAGGAAGGAGAGCTGCCATTTGATAAGGGAGGACATAACAACAGTGCTTAGAGAAGATATTCCAAATGGGTCATCAAATGAGGTCATATGGTTAGAACTTAGAAACAAGAAGGGGATGGTCACTCTGTTGGGACTGTGTAATAGACCCCCCCCCCCGCCCAACAGCCAGTGGTTACTAGAGGAGCAAATGTGTAGAGAGATTGCAGTTACCTGTCAGAATAATAGATAATATAAGTTGGAGATATTAATTTCCCCAGTATTGACTTGACCACCCAGAGTGTAAAAGGTCCGGATGGGGTGGAATTTTTCAAATGTGTCTCAGAAAGTTTGGTAAGTGAATACGTTGAGGTCCTAACTCAGGAGGGTGCAACACTGGACCATCTCTTTGGAACAGGTTCAGGCAAGTGACTGAAGTGTTAGTCGGAGACCACTTTGCAGTGACCGTAACTCCGTCATAGTTATGGAAAAAGATAGGATGGGGTCCACAGGTTAAGGTGCTAAACTGGTGCAGGACCATTTTTGTGGCCTTTTGCAGGATCTAGCAGAGGTTGATTGGGTGAGTCTGTTTGAAGGAAAAGGAATGTGTGGCAAATGGGAGCTTTTCAAAGTGTAATATCAAGAGTCCAGGAACAGTACATTCCTGTTAAGGTGAAGGGAAAAGCTGTCAGATTTGGGGATCCATGGTGAAGAAGGATATTGAGGCTCTGGTCAGGAAATGGAAGGCATACATTCCATTTTAAGCTATCAGGCTCAAGTGAATCCCTATTTGAGTATAAAAAGTATAGGAGCACTCTTAAGAGGGAAATCAGAAGAGCAAAAAGAGGGTATGAGCTGGATCTGGCAGATATTGAGCTTACAATGGTGCAGTGGTATTGTCACTGGACTGTGGGCCAGAGACCCAGATAATGTTCTGGAGACCTGGGTTCAAATCCTGGCAGATGGTGCAATTTGAATTTAATAAATATCTGGAACTAAGAGTCTAATGATGACCACGGATCATTGCTGATTGTTCGGAAAAACCCATCTGGTTCACTCATGCTCTTTAGGGAAGGAAACTGCCGTCCTTACCTGGTCTGGCCTACATGTGACTCTAGACCAACAGCAATGTGATTGTCTCTTAACTGCCCTCTGGGCAATTAGGGAAGGGCAATAAATGCTGGCCTGGCCAGCAACACCCTCATCACCTGAATGAATAAAGGAGATAAGGGTTTAAGATAATCCCAAAAGGTTCTATAGCCATATGAAGAGTAAAAGGCTGGCGAGGGAGAGAATAGGTCCTCTTAAAGATCAGCATGGCCATCTATGTGTGGAACCACAGGAGATGGGGGAGATTTGTAATGAATATTTCCCATCCCTCAGAAAAAGACCTTATGCATTCATCCTATCTGTGCCCCTCAATAGAGTCAACACTGAGGAGAGAATCGTGGATGCTAAGGGAATAAGTGGGACGTGTTTGACCACATACATACGACCAGAGAGGAGGTGTTTGCAGCCTTAGGCGCATTAAGTTAGATAAATTCCCTGGGCCTGATCAAGTCCATCCTTGGACATTGTGGGAGGCTAGGGAAGAAATTGCAGAGATTTTTGCTGCATCTTTAGCCGTTGATGAGGTTCTGGAAGACTGGATGGTGGCTGATGTTGTTCTACTGTTAAAGAAAAGGAGCAAAGATAGTCCAGCGACCTGCAGGACAGTGAGGCTGACATCAGTGGTAGGCAAGTTATTAGAGAGGATACTGAGGGACAGGATCAACCAACATTTGGATAGTCACGCTCTGATGAGGGATAGTCAGCATGGATTTATGCACAAGAAGTTATATCTGACAAATCTTTGAGAGTTTTTCAAAGAGGAAACCAAGAGGATAGATGATGGTAGGATAGTGGATGTTGTCAATATGGTCATTGGTAAGGCCTTTAACAAGGTTTTGCATGGCAGGCTAGTCATGAAAGTTAGGTCGCATGGTATCCAGGGAAAGCTAGCTAATTGGATTGAAAATTGCCTCGATGGTAGGAAGCAAAGGGTGACAGTTGCAGGTTGTTTCTCAGACTGGAGGCCTGTGACTAGTGGTGTGCCGCAGGGATCAGTGCTGGGACCTTTGTTATTTGTTATTTACATCAATGATTTGGATGTAAATGTATAAGGCATGACTGGTAAATTTGCTGAGGTTACAAAGTTAGGAGGTATCGTTGACAGTGAAGAAGGGTATCAAAAATACAGAGGAATCTTGATCAGACAGAGAAGTGGGCTGAGGATGGATAAATGCAATTCAATACAAATAAGTGTGGGGTGTTGCACTTTGGAAAGTCAAACCAAGTAAGACTGAAACAGTAAATTGTAAGGCCCTGAGGAGTGTTATTGAACAGAGGCATCTAGGAGTGTAAGTACGCAATTTACTGAAAGCGGCGTCACAGGTAGACAGGGTGGTGAAGAAGGCATTTAACATGCTGGTCTTCATCAGCCGAGGCACTGAGTATGGGAATTGGGACGTTATGTAACAGTTGTGTAAGTCGTTGGTAAGGCTGCACTTGGGAGCATTGTGTACAGTTTTAGTCACCCTGTTATAGGACAGACAGAGTTAAACTGGAAAGTGTGCAAGCAAGACTTACAAGGATGTTGCCAGGACTAGTAGGCCTGAGTTTTAGGGAGAGTTTGGTCAGGATAGGACTTGCTGTCCTATGTTCAAAGGAATGGTCGGGTGACCTTACTGAGGTGTATGAAATCATGAGGGGCATAGGTGGGATGAATGCATGTAGTCATTTTGCTGGGAGATGGGGAATTGAAAACTAGAGGGCATAGATTTAAGGTGAGAGAGGAAAGATTTAAGAAGGACCTGAGGTGCAACTTCTTCACGCACAGTGTTCTGTGTATGGAATGGGCTGCTAGAGAAAGTGATTGAGGCAGGTACAATGGCAACGTTGTAAAAAAAATTTGGATAGGGACATGGATAGGAAAGTTTTAGAGGAATATGGACCAAATGCGAGCAGTTGGAACTAGCTGAGCAGGCACCGTGGTCAGCATGGCCCAGTTTGGGCTGAAGGGCCTGTATCCATGCCGGATCACTCAATGACTCTGTTACTGATCGTTACATCTGAGAGGCTTGCGAGTTATTTCAGACGGCAGTTAAGAGTTGGTGACATTGCTGTTGGCCTGGAGCTGCTTGTAGGTCAGTCTGGATAAGAACAGCAGAATTTCCTCTTTAAAGGAAGTTAGTGAAACTGATGTTTTTTGTAAGAATTGCTTCATGCCATCATGAGGTTTTTAATTCCAGGTATTTAAATATCAAATGCTACCATGTACTGTGCTAGGATTATTACTTGGATCTCAGGATTACTAGTCTAGCAGCGATACCAAATCAGCATTACCTACCACATTTAGAACCTAAATCCTGTGGTGAGGTCCTCAATCTGTGGTGAATCAATGAAAGGCAAAATAAGAAAACAAGAGTGCCCTGTGTGACTGAAGTAAAATGAAGAACTGTGGATAACTGGAAGTCTGGAGAAACTGAGCAGGTCAGGCAGCGGCTGTGAAGAGAGAAAGTTAACATTTTGAGTCGGTTACATTTTGTATGATGTGAAAGTAGCTGGGAAATAGCAGTCTTGAATATTTTAGTCAAAATGGAAATGCTCAGAGAGAGAGGAGCAGAATTTTCCTTTGCTTCTGTTTGTGCTGTGCCTTGTATCCAGTAAAAAATGATGTCCTGTGATTGAATAACCAGATAAGGTTTACTCTCTCAGGCCAGATGTGAAGAAAAGACCACATGAGCAAGACATGACGGAGCTGCCCAGGGAAGTGTAGCATCCTTAGTGTAATTAGTGTTATTATTATAAGAGAAACTGTCTCATGAATAAATGTCATTGTTTAGAAGATATATAGTAACACTGATGTATATTCACCTGTACAAAAGTAAGGGTTACATTAAGAATGATGTTGTTGTACAGTATCATGAAAGGATGTTTCAAAACGCTTGAGAAACAAGATGTTTCCGAGGTGTGTTCATTGTTTCATTGTGAGAAATTCTGCAGCAATGTCCCACAAACAGAGTATGATGCAATGCGTGAGCTGTGATGTTGGCTGAGGAAAAATGTTGACCAGGGACAATCCCACGGATCGTCAGAGCAGTCCCACGGGATGTTTTATGTCCAACTGATGGGGCAGACAAGGCTCGGTTTAACAAGATATACAAGATAATGAGAGGCATAGATAGAGTTGATAGCCAGAGACTATTTCCCAGGGCAGAAATGGCTAGCACGAGGGGTCATAGTTTTAAGCTGGTTGGTGGAAAGTATAGAGGGGATGTCAGAGGCAGGTTCTTTACGCAGAGAGTTGTGAGAGCATGGAATGCGTTGCCAGCAGCAGTTGTGGAAGCAAGGTCATTGGGGTCATTTAAGAGACTACTGGATATGCATACGGTCACAGAAATGAGAGGGTGTATACATGAGGATCAATGGTCGGCACAACATTGTGGGCTGAAGGGCCTGTTCTGTGCTGTACTGTTCTATGTTCTATGTTCTATGTTATCTCACTTGAAAGATGACACCTCTGATTGTGCAGCAGTCCCTCAGCACTGCACTGGGAGGGTCAGTGTGGATGACATGCTGAGATGTTTGGAGGAGAATCTACAACCTCTTGCCTCAGAGGTGAAAGAGATACAACAGAATCGAGGCTAACACCTGTTTGGGTAAGATCTCAACACTCAAACCACTTCAAATACGGAGAACCTTTGTTTGAATTCACGGTGGGACATGGACATCACTGGCTGGGTCAGCATTTATTGCTAATCCTAGTAGCCCTTGAGAAGGCGGTGATGAGATGCCTTCTAAAACCGCTGTAGGCATCGTGGTATCACATTGGTATCACATGGATTGAGTATCATATTGATGTACCTACCAATAATTTAGTGTTTGTGACAACCAAATCAATGAAGTGTATTAACAGCTTGATTTCTATTTTTAGGTCGGTGGAAATCTGTCAGTGATTCAGGTACGGTATACTGTTTGTCTTGAAATGTGGGTCAGTGAGGACATGGCTGATAGTGACTGAGATTTGCTGCACGTTAAAACACAGCAGCAAACTTCTCCATGACCTTAAGTTTATAGAAGGTAAAATCTGGGAGAGCAGCCTGCAGTGCATTAAGGGAGTCAAGATTGGAGCAGGACTTCCCAAACTGTGGGAACCCCCGACTGGGATCACTTAAACACCAGATGGGGTTGTATGCTCCCCACTCCTTTGAGTCCATGCCCCCACACAGGCATCAAGATCCAGGTGGTATCTGGCCCTCCCTGTTCACCTCACTGTTCACCTCGAGATGGAGTGGGGGAAGCAATGGAGGGATGGAGGGCGGGGTAGGGAGGCGTTCTAAAGGTTCTATTATTTAGGCTGTGAATCCTGAAAAAGAAGCCACAGGCCCCGTCCATTTGACTCAGACTGGGCTGAAAGGAACGGCGTTCCAGGATCTTAATGCAGTGACAGTAAAGGAACAGTGACATGGTTCCAAATCGGCATGGTGCGTGGTATGGAAAGGTGTTTCAGTGAGTCTGTTGTACCTGTATTTCTCGGTGAGACAGGTTGTAGGTTTGGAGGGAGTTATCAGAGAACACTGATGGTGCAGTGAGTTACAGTAATGCATCTTATAGCTGGGACACACTGCTGCCGTTGTCCATCAGTACGGGCTGAACTGAATGTTTAAGGTGGTGGATTGAGTTCTGAAAGGTCAGGTCGATTGGCCCTGCAAAGGGTCAAGTTTTAGTGGTGTTGTTGTTGCAGGACATCTCTACGTAATTGGCAAATATTTTATCACATTCCTTGTAGGTGTTTGACTGACGTTGGTCAGTCAGGAGCTGAGTCACTGCCAGCAGATTTCCCTGTTCTCATCGTGACAGTATTTATGTCGCTGGTCTGGTTAAGTTTCAGGCGAATGATCAACTCCCAAGATGTTGTTGGTTGGCAATCAGTGATGGTGGGAATGTTGATTGTCAGTGCAGCTGATTAAATGCCCACTTCTGAGAGATGGTCATTGCCTGGCACTTGTGTGCCAGTGGCATTACTGATTATATAAAGCGACCTGTCTCAGCTTTCTCTGTGTCCCCACACGGGAGTAGGATGTAACATGTCACTGCTGCTATTGGTGTGAAACTTTGAAATGGTTTTGAAAAAGATTAAAGACCGGAATGAGGAAATTCTTCCCTTACCGCCCAGACTGCAGCTTAACTTTCTCAACATTTTCAGGCTAATGCCTTCCAATTCACAGCCAGCAGTTAAAAGTTCACGTGCCATTTTCTTCTGTGGAATTATATACATGCTGATTTCCCCGGTTTCACTGGTTTCTTGTTTCTGATTTCAGATTGGAAGAATATTTCGAAGTGCAAAGGTAAGGTCCTTATGCTATCACAATGAGTATTTATGGAAGAGTAACTACAAGGGATTTTATCCCTGAGCCACCTTCTCTTGTCACTCTCCAGTAACAATGTGCATCCTTCAGGGGAACTTTCTGGGTTCCTGTTGCTGCATCAGGGTATCAAACCCCAGCAGCACCGATTGGGAAATAGCTGCTACACTGCCCACAATTTTCCGTCTATCGATGGGAATGAATGGCAGATCAAGAGCAGCATGGATGCAGTTTCCAATCTGCATGACAATTGGGCGACTCACAGGCCAGCAATGTGAACTCAGAAAACAAGCTCTGAAGTTGGAAGATTTCTGTATTTTTAACAGGTATAATTCATATAGTTCAGTGTCTGTCACTCTTATCCTTTCCATCCTGTGACTCCTGGTCTGTTCCTGATCTAATTCAGCCTGAGGACATTGCACCTGTTCCTTGGGTATGGTCCGAGGTCCAGTCATCTTTCGCTGCATTTTAATTTATTTTTGGAATGTGTACATTTATTTTCCATCCTTTATTTCCCTTGAGGAGGTGCAGTTGAGCAGGCTCCTAGAACAATGGGAGATCACGTGGTGTTGATGCACCCACAAAGCTGTCAGGGGTGTATTCCCAGAATGTTATGCCAACAATAGTGAAGGAACAGCAGTATAGTTCCCATTCAGGATGGTGTCTGAGTGTGAGGAGGGGCCTTGTAACTGTCGGGTGGTGATGACCCCATGCATCTGCTTCCATTGTCTTCCACGGTGGTGGGGGTCAGGGGTTTATCAGGAAATTGAATGGACACATAATGCGAGTAAAGCTGCAAGGTTTGGGGATTACAATGGAGGAATAGAACTGACTGAATTGTTTTATAGAGAGCTGGGATTGACATGAAGGCTAAATCACCACTGTCTGTGCCATTGTGACTCTGAGAGGCTGCTGTAGGAGGAAGCTGAGTGAGTGCATGCAGTGTACCTCGTGTGTGGTACGCACTGCTACCAGTATGCAGACAGCAGTGTGCACCAGAGGGGGCTTATCGTCACAGGCCCAGTGACCTGTAAATGTCAGAGCAGTAACGGTTTCAAAGTCTGTGTCTCTGTAGGAAGGTGGTCACTGGACCATTCACCGCAATGAATGAGGAGCTGATCCCAAAGGGAAGTGGTGGGATCCCAGTATCGGTGATTTGATTCGATTTATTTTTGTCACAAGTACTGAGGTACAGTGCAAAGTATTGCTTTGCAAGCTATCCGGGGGAATTATAACGTACCTAAGTACATCAGGAGAATAGAACAAAATGCCGAATACAATGTTACAGCTGCAGAGAAAGATCAATTTGAATATATGATAGGTCTGTTCATTATGTGGTTTCAAACTGTTGTATCTTCTGCCCAATGGAAGAGGGTGGAAGGGAATGGTACTCAATTTCCACAGTTCAGGATCATGCCATGCATTTTTCCAGGTATCTCTGGGCACTCCCATCGTGTGGCTCCTCACTTAGTTAAGAAGAATGCCAATGCTATGTTGAAGAGGGCCAGCCAGTATCTATGGATTTCCAGTCTGAATGATCAATGTGAGAGGTTTATAGGAATCGGGTTCGTTGCTGGATTCTCCCATGTGTCAGAGATCCTTGATTGCACGTTGGTCTTACCCAACAGGAAAGACTTTCACTCAACGTACAGCTGTTCTGAAGCTATTAGTAAATGTTTCTTCAGGCCTCAGTGAGGAGATTTCTCACAATACTTACACTCTCAGGCACTCCTGACCTTCTCAGGCCCCACTTGTGTCTTCAAGATGAATGCTGGGTGGCCAGGGCTACCTGGTGAAGACACAGTTCCTCCTATTTCTATCGAATCTATCCCAGATGATATTGAACTTCTTGCGTATCCATCAGACTCCTGAAGGCTTCTTCATCGATGCTTTGGAGTGTCAGGGCATGAGATACTGACCTTTGACCTGGAGCTGTAGCTACAGTATTTGTTTGACTGGTGCATCTGTGGCTGGTGGTCACATTGCATAAAGCTGATGGTTATTCGGTGATGGCAATGCTGTTGGATGTTAAGAGGAGATATGTAGGCAATTGCTTGGTACTTCTATATCATGAAAATAACTTGTTAGTTCAAGCCTGGATGTTGTCCAGGTCACTTGCATATGGATGCAGACTGCTTCAGTATCTGAGGAGCGGTGAATAGTGCTGAGTGTTGTACCCCAGGCAGCTAAAGATGGTTGGGTCGAGGAAGAGATGTTTCATCACATCTCTGAGCAGCTTGATTCGAAAGTATCTTCCCCGAGGAGCTGCTGTAGTGATGTCTCTTGCTGAGATGATTGATTTCCAGCAACCACATCCAACTTCCTTTGGACAGGAAATGATTCTTTAATGCAAGGAGTATCAGGAATAAAAGTGATGAACTTAGAGCATGGATCAGTACCTGGTGCTATGATGTTGTGGCCATAACAGAGACATGGGTTTCTCAGGGGCAGGAATGGTTGCTGGATGTTCCAGGGTTTAGAACGTTTAAAAAGAATAGGGAGGGGGGAAAAAGAGGAGGGGGTGTAGCACTACGAATCAGAGAGGGTATCACAGCTACAGAAGCTTCCACTGTCGAGGAAGATCTGCCTACTGAGTCAGTATGGGTGGAAATTAGGAACAGCAAGGGAGTAGTCACCTCGTTAGGGGTTTAGTACAGGCCCCCCAATAGCAGCAGGGAGATTGAAGAAAGCATAGGTCGACAGATTTTGGAAAAGTGTGCACGCAGTAGGGTTGTTGTAATGGGTGACTTTAACTTTCCTAATATTGATTGGAACCTCCTTCGAGCAGATGATTTGAATGGAGCTGTTTTTGTAAGGTGTGTTCAGGAGGGTTTCCTAACGCAGTACGTTGACAGGCCGACGAGGGGAGAGGCCATTCTAGACTTGGTGCTTGGAAACGAGCCGGGGCAGGTATCAGATCTTGTGGTGCGAGAGCATTTTGGTGATAGTGACCATAACTGCCTCACATTCTACATAGCTATGGAGAAGGAGAGGATTAGGCAAAATGGGAGGATATTCAATTGGGGAAGAGGAAACTATGATGCGATTAGACATGAGTTAGGAAGCATGGACTGGGAGCAGTTGTTCCATGGTAAGGGCACTATAGACATGTGGAGACTGTTCAAGGAACACTTGTTGGGAGTGATGAGTAAATATGTCCCTCTGAGACAGGCAAGAAGGGGTAAGATTAAGGAACCTTGGATGATGAGAGCGGTGGAGCTTCTAGTGAAAAGGAAGAAGGTAGCTTACATAAGGTGGAGGAAGCTAGGGTCAAGTTCAGCTAGAGAGGATTACATGCAGGCAAGGAAGGAGCTCAAAAATGGTCTGAGGAGAGCCAGGAGGGGGCACGAGAAAGGCTTGGCAGAAGGAATCCGGGAAAACACAAAGGCATTTTACACTTACGTGAGGAATAAGAGAATGATCAAAGAAAGAGTAGGGCCGATCAGGGATAGCATAGGGAACTTGTGTGTGGAGCCTGAGGAGGTAGGGGAAGCCCTAAATGAGTTTTTTGCTTCTGTCTTTACGAAAGAAACGAAGTTTGGAGTGAATGAACCCTTTGAAGAGCAGGTGTGCATGCTGGAATGGACAGAGATAGAGGAAGCTGATGTGCTGAAAATTTTGTCAAACATTAAGATTGACAAGTCGCCAGGCCCGGACCAGATTTGTCCTCGGCTGCTTTGGGAAGCGAGAAATGCAATTGCTTCGCCACTTGCGAAGATCTTTTCATCCTCGCTCTCCACTGGAGTCGTACCTGAGGACTGGAGAGAGGCAAATGTAATTCCTCTCTTCAAGAAAGGAAATAGGGAAATCCCCGGCAATTATAGACCGGTAAGTCTCACGTCTGTCGTCTGCAAGGTGTTAGAAAGGATTCTGAGGGATAAGATTTATCACCATCTGGAAGAGCATGGCTTGATCAAATACAGTCAACACGGCTTTGTGAGGGGTAGGTCATGCCTTACAAACCTTATCGAGTTTTTTGAGGATGTGACTAGAAAAGTTGATGAGGGTCGAGCTGTGGATGTGGTGTATATGGACTTCAGTAAGGCATTTGATAAGGTTCCCCGTGGTAGGCTCATTCAGAAGGTCAGGAGGAATGGGATACAGGGGAACTGAGCTGCTTGGATACAGAATTGGCTGGCCAACAGAAGACAGCGAGTGGTAGTAGAAGGAAAATATTCTGCCTGGAAGTCAGTGGTGAGTGGAGTTCCACAGGGCTCTGTCCTTGGGCCTCTACTGTTTGTAATTTTTATTAATGACTTGGACGAGGGGATTGAAGGATGGGTCAGCAAGTTTGCAGACGACACAAAGGTCGGAGGTGTCGTTGACAGTGTAGAGGGCTGTTGTAGGCTGCAGCGGGACATTGACAGGCTGCAGAGATGGGCTGAGAGGTGGCAGATGGAGTTCAACCTGGGTAAATGCGAGGTGATGCATTTTGGAAAGTCGAATTTGAAAGCTGAGTACAGGATTAAGGATAGGATTCTTGGCAGCGTGGAGGAACAGAGGGATCTTGGTGTGCAGATACATAGATCCCTTAAAATGGCCACCCAAGTGGACAGGGTTGTTAAGAAAGCATATGGTGTTTTGGCTTTCATTAACAGGGGGATTGAGTTTAAGAGTCGTGAGATCTTGTTGCAGCTCTATAAAACTTTGGTTAGACCGCACTTGGAATACTGCGTCCAGTTCTGGGCGCCCTATTGTAGGAAAGATGTGGATGCTTTGGAGAGGGTTCAGAGGAGGTTTACCAGGATGCTGCCTGGACCTAGAGGGCTTATCTTATGAAGAGAGGTTGACTGAGCTCGGTCTCTTTTCATTGGAGAAAAGGAGGAGGAGAGGGGACCTAATTGAGGTATACAAGACAATGAGAGGCATAGATAGAGTTGATAGCCAGAGACTATTTCCCAGGGCAGAAATGGCTAGCACGAGAGGTCATAGTTTTAAGCTGGTTGGTGGAAAGTATAGAGGGGATGTCAGAGGCAGGTTCTTTACGCAGAGAGTTGTGAGAGCATGGAATGCGTTGCCAGCAGCAGTTGTGGAAGCAAGGTCATTGGGGTCATTTAAGAGACTGCTGGACATGCATATGGTCACAGAAATTTGAGGGTGTATACATGAGGATCAATGGTCGACACAACATTGTGGGCTGAAGGGCCTGTTCTGTGCTGTACTGTTCTATGTTCTATGTTCTATTCCAAACGATGAACAATCCTGCCCTTTTGATTCGAAATGGCTTCCATTTTACAAGGATTCTTTGGTGCCACACTTTGTCAAGTACAGCCTTGATCTCAGGTACAGTTGCACTCAGCTTGCCTCTGCATTTCAGCTTTTTGTTCATGTTTGGAGAAAACCTGCAATAAAGCTTAGAGCAGAGCCATCCTAACAGACTGAAACTGAGCGTCGGTGAGCAGGCTATTGCTAAATTATTCCCCCTTGATAGCGCAGTCAAAAATATCTTCACTCACTGCAGTGGGCCAGGATTAGACTGAGAGTGCTGTATTTGGTGGAATTGGAAACTGACTCAGGACTGGCCTTCTGTCTTGGTGGTAAAGTCATGAGATTAAAAAGTGAGGGTGTGAAATTCTGCTGCTCACAGACTGTTGTACCTCAAAGATGTTTGGATTTCAAGATCAGTTTTTTTTCGAACAACAAAATGAGGCAGAGACTGATGAAAGTACTTTGCAGATGAGTCAACAGCTGTGGTAAAGGGAAGATTAAAGCTTGAGGTTCCAGCAAATGACTTTTCATCAGAATATTTTGCATTCTCTGAGTTTTACCAGAACTGACCATTTTATATTTCTGTAACTCCACAGCCACTAAAACTCGAATTTTCATCAACTTGAGCTTTGCTCTCTCCAGGCCTGTCAGATGAAATTTTAGAGGCAGCTTTTATCCATCACAACCTTCCCTGCAGCAATCTCTCCTCAAATCTGTTCCTATACTTCTGCTATCCCTTTAAAAGACGTCCTGTTGAAATCCTGTTTTTCCCGGTTTGCTTCCTCTCTGTAAAGTGCTTTCAGGCATCTGTCTATCAGCCAGGAGTGATACAGATTACAAGTTTTTGTTCTCCTGAACATGAGTTTTGTTCCAATAACCCTGCCTTCATTTTGGATTTCAGTCATTAGTTTTGATTGATTTAACTGAACCTCTCAGATTTTTCCCTTTCTATTTCCAGTCCCTGTAAATCTGGATGCAGAAACAGCAAACCCAAAGCTTGAGGTATCCAAAGATCGGAAGAAGGTGAGATTGACCCAGACAGCATTGAGCGTCGACAACAATGAAGAGAGGTTTACAGTCTTGGAATCAGTGCTGGGATCAGAGGAATTTACTTCAGGCTCACACTACTGGGAGGTGGATGTGGTGGGGAATCAGCACTGGACTGTGGGAGTAGCCACACTATCTGTGGAGAGGAAGAAAGAAATCCAAGTGAAAGCAGAGAATGGTCTGTGGACGATTGGTAGGGCTGGGGATAAATTTCAGGCAAACGCTGAAAATACAATCGATATCCAAGCTGGTGAGGTTCCCACGAAAATTGGTGTTTATCTCAGTTATGAGACCGGGACTGTTTCATTTTACAGCGCAGATACAAAGATTTACCTGCACACTTTCACTGGATGTGGATTCACAGAGAAACTGTATCCTTTCTTCAGTACAACAGTCTGTAACACGTGGCTGAGAATCTGCCCAGTTTAACATTGTTTCTGTGAAAAGTTTCTAACCTGAAGGTTTCTACAAAGTATTTTACAGTTTAACAGGAAAAAAGGGACCTAGAATCATGCCATTTTACAAAACGCTGTCTGATTGTCTGAGCTTTTAAGTGATGTAATATGCATTTGATCAGATTCACAGAGAGGAGGTGGTTTCCCTCCATGTAAACCACTGATAGGCCAGGGATTGTCTTACTTTGGAGAAGAGGAGGAGGAGGAGAGGGGACCTAATTGAGGTGTACAATTGAGGTATCCCCTGAGAAAAAGAACAGGAAATGACATCGCCAACCCAAGGTAACCTAACCAGATAAATATAAAGTGGGACATAACACCAGCGCTTTTTCGGAGGCTCACTGATGATGTTACCTAGAATGGTGACGAAACGTCTGAAAACTAACCTTCCAGCTCAGCGAGCAAACTCACATCCAGAACCTCAACCTGAGCTACAAATCTTCTCAAAACTCGCTGAGGTATACAAGATAATGAGAGGCATAGATAGAGTTGATAGCCAGAGACTATTTCCCAGGGCAGAAATGGCTAACACGAGGGGTCATAGTTTTAAGCTGTTTGTAGGAAAGTATAGAGGGGATGTCAGAGGCGGGTTCTTTACACAGGGAGTTGTGAGAGCATGGAATGCGTTGCCAGCAGCAGTTGTGGAAGCAAGGTCATTGGAGACATTTAAGAGACTGCTGGACATGCATATGGTCACAGAAATTTGAGGGTGCATACATGAGGATCAATGGTCGGCACAACATCGTGGGCTGAAGGGCCTGTTCTGTACTGTACTGTTCTATGTTCTATGTTCTAGATGGATTTGTCATCCACCTGCTCCCAGGGGAGCTGATGGCCGAGTGGTTTTATCATTAGACTGTTAATCCAGAGACCCAGATAATGTTCAATTTTTTTCTGAAAAGTCTGGAAGTCAGAGTCTAATAATGACCATAAATCCATTGTCAATTGGTGTAAAAACCCATCTGGTTCACTAATGTCCTTTAGGGAAGGATAGTGCCCTCCTTACCTGGTCTGGCCGACATGTGACCCCAGACCCACAGCAATGTGGTTGACTCTGAACTGCCGTCTGGGCAATAAATGCTACCCTGGTCTACAATGTGCTCGACCCATAAATTAATAAGTAAAATAAAAAGATTATTCTGGAATCCATGTTACCAGAGACTTCACTGTTTCAACTGAGTCTTAGGATTGGATAATGTGACCTGTCCCTCAGTCTGGAATCAGATGAGGGTCAGCGCTACAATATACTTGAACAGTAAATGAGCTGGATTTTGATGTGTAGAATGAGTACCTGATGTGGGAAGCAATGTCATACTTAGCAAAAGATTTGAAATGAATTTGAGACAAAATAGAAACTGTTGGTATAGCTCAGCAGGTCTGGCAGTATCTGTGGAAAGAAATCAGAGTTAATGTTTCAGGTCGAGTGACTGCTTTCCTTCAGGGTGCAGTGAGTATGTAGCTAATGGTTCATGTGCTTTACTCTACAGCTTTTGTTCTTTCGAGTTAAGTTTATGTGTACAAAATGGATAAATGTAAAACAAAGTGCATCTTCAATTCCATTACACCTGAAAGGTTAGGGCAATGTTTCTTTTAACATCTCCAAATGTATGATCATGAAAAAATGTGGAATTGCTTGGCTGGAGAGGCAGAGATTTAGTGGTGAAGCTGCTTGCAAAGAAATAGAGTTGAGGGAGATGTTTTTATCTGTAATTTAGAGCTAAATTATGATACAAGTTTTACAGAAATCTGGTCTGAGAAGAAATTGTAGAGGAAGAATCCTCAAGAGATCAGTGTGACTATAGCCCAGGACAGGTTACATCATCATGCTCCTGGGGAGAGCTTAAGGAGATTTTCTGGTTTAAATTTCTTTTTGCTGAGGGAGGTGGTTAGTTGTAGTTTGGAACTGGGAGTGTTGCAGAAAAGAAATGGCTTCCAGCAACACAAGTACCGTCATTCGCAGTCTCTAGGTAGTTCGGTCCCAGAGAGTGTGGCTCCAAACCTTTTGAAAAGGGGTTAAAAGACAGAAGCCCAGTGCAGCTGAGTGTGGGATGAAGGAAGTTCACAAAAAGTTTTTGCTTCTGAGGCTGGACCTTGAAGAGTGAAGATTCGGACTCCCTTGTGAAGGAAACAAAATTTTGTGACACAAGGCGGTCACTAATATCTGGATGGGTTCCCGAGAAATCTACAGACCTTGTTGTGGTTGTATCTGCCATTCACAGTGCAGAATATCGGGGAGCCGAGCACGATTTGTTTGTGAACTCGGGGTTACTAAGTTAATTCTGAATGTTCAAGTGTGAGTTTTTTAAAAAGACAGACATAGCCTACTCCGTGTCCTGTTTTCCAGTTAATACTGCCTGAACTGGTGCTTATCTCCATGTTCTGCTACTTTTGTTCAACTGTACGAAGCATTTTGCTTTTCCTTGCACAGTGTGAATTGTATAATTGAATATTATGACTGCGATGGGACAATGAGCACGAATAGTCAAGCCTCATGACTCCTCCAGTGACATCATTTGTACAAATGGAAAATACCCATTTGCTTCTCCTTTGTATTTCTAATAAACATAAAAGAAACATCACCGGGCTTCATTGCTGTGCTCACATCATTTGTTTACTGTCGCTCAGTCTCAGTCAGGGACTGTATGGATAAGTGAGCCCCAGGGTTCCACAAACCATCACAAATGTGTAAATACCCAATTAAATCACCAAGATGCCCAATTTGTCGAACTGACTCTGATTCAGGTTAAAATTAATTCACACCAGGGTTTGTCCCAATAGGAAAAATAACCATTTATTGTAAACCAACTTCATGTTTTCGAAGTGACAAAAGAAAAATAGATTTCCCATTTCCTGCAATGTGGGTTAAGTTGCATCCCTCTTTGTGAATGTTTGTTTCTTTTCTCCGCAATGGACCTCAGTCTTTTTCAGTCATGGAATTCTTCCTTCACAAATTTCTTGATTGTCTTTTCCACTCACAGTGAAAAAGGAAGGGAACTGTTTCTTTCCTGCAGGCTTTTGAAACTCTCGCGACGATGAGGGAGAAACTTTCTCTTTTCAGGGCTTAGGGTGTCTCACACAGCAAAGGGAGAGGGAGCTATTCCCTTGCTCGGGCTTCCGATATCTCCCTGGCTGCATTACACACAGGACCAATCAGAAAGCTGCTGTCAAGCAGCTGTTCTTTACTCAAATGAAGATTTTGAGGCAATGTAACAATCTCCCTTGTCCTAAACGAATTAGCAATGTGTAAAGCTTTCGACAGGTGCCATTAAATTTGCACATTGCTGTGCGGAGGAAATATGAGGATGGTTTGCAATGTCCAAATTCCATTCCAGTTGCACTTCAGAAGAAAAATATATAGTCTTTGCATTATGAATAAAACTTACTCTTGATTTGGAAATATATTGCCATTCCATTATCTTGTCTGGTTCAGAATTCCTGGGGTTTGCTCCCTGGTATCTGTGTCTTCTACAGCGTATGGACTGCAATGAGTCAAGAAAACAGCACCACCTTCTCAAGGGCAGTGAGGCCAAGGGGATAAATGTGAGCTCAGGGAGCAACACCCACGTCCCATCAGTCCCTTTAGAAAGAAAAGGGCAAACTCTGGTGAGCACCGAAACTGTGATCTGGAATTAAATTTACACTGCACAATCCCACACAAGGACCCATAAAAACACAACAAATCTCTTTTGGAAACGATAGGATTTTAGAAAGAGAAAGGGAAAGGACATTTGCTGGATTTGGATGGACACAATAAAATGTGATGAACACTCACACTGGCTGAATTTCTTGCTGATGAAGCTGAATCTCTGACAGCTGCAGATTGATGATAAATGTTCGGTTCTGATTCCAGTCAAGTTGGATTCAAATTCTTGAGAATTGGACACAGTCAACGACTTCAGGTTTGACCGAGGAGTTCTCAATAACAGGATTCCAGGTGTCTGTAGCTTCTGGAATATCTGCTTCATTCACTGACTGCTGGATCTGCAAAACCAAACTCTGGGCCAGATTTTCAAATGAGAAGCAATCACACATGGATTGCCATTCCACTCCTTCCTTTTAATGTAAGGGAAGATCTTCCCATTTTTAACAGGAGAGTCCCATCAGGGCACCTTCAGAAATGTAGAGCTGTATTAACATTCTGACAGGCCCTTCATAGTTCGGAATAGTTTGGGGATGATGTGAGGATCAGGTGTCAGGTTGGCAGGGGCCCATGTTGGAAAGGTGCCAGATAAGAAATGGTGCTAAAATTCTGACCATTTACTTTAATATTGAAGTAAAGCTCTTCAGGTGACAAGGTTTACATCCTGCAGCACCGTTGTAGGTTCGTGACATTTGCCACTTGTGTTCAAAGTTGACTGAGTGACAGATTCCTTCAAATTAGTGACTGACTCATACAAATGTGCATAACTCTTTAACGGAAAGAACCAGCTCAAGGCCTTCACAGAGGCATTACAGGATAAAATATGACATTTAGCCACCTCAAAGATGAGATTCCCCGAAGCTTCATTAAAGAGAGAAGTTTTACTGCATCTCTCAAATCCCATCTCAGCCATGATCTCATGAAATGGTGGAACAGGCTTGAGGGATGAATGGCCAGCTCCTGTTCCTAGGGACAGGCATTAAATGCTGGCCAGGGAGTGATGACCACGTCCCACGTGTAAGTAAATAAAATTCCTACGTGTTTCAGGAAGAAAGCTCTGTAAGCCTTCATGGAATGTATCTTCCAGCAAGTACTTGCATGAAGTGTAAATGTGATGGACCCAAACCCACAATAAAGATGCTTATAGAATCACCACAACACAATGGAGCTCTATGAAAGCTCAAGGCATCAAACCTCATCTTTCAATTGAGGCTTTACAACCTTCATACTCAACATTCACTCCAACAATTCCATCCCAGGAGGAGAGGGGATGGGGACTGGAGATTGGGAGGGAAGGAGAATAGAGAGAATTGGGGACGGTGGTGAGAAGGGAGAGGGGAGGGAAATGAGTTTAGAGGAGAGGAGGGTGAGAGAGGAGAGGGGCGTGGAGAGGATGATGAGAGTGGAGAAGGGGATAGAAGGGAAGGGTGATTGAGGATATTAGGGAGGATGGTGAGAGAGGAGAGTGGATGAATAGAGCACAAAGAGTGACAAAGGAGAAGGTGGGATGAGAGGAATGTTTGGCATGGGGAGGTTGAGGGAAGTTGGCAGACGGGAGTGTGGTGGGAGAGGAGAGGAATGTGGAAAGTGGGGGAAAGGCGGATGAAGTGAGATGGGAGAGAAGGAAAGGGAGGGACAGGGATTGTGAGGGAATGGAGAGGCCCGGCTGCAGCTTTCTGACCCTGGGGGAGAAGAGTTACTTTCTCTAGGCCAGACGCTCCGAGAGCAGCCGAGCACCAAGAATCTGGAAGCGAAGGAGCAGCACTCAGTGAGTGAACTCTGAAAGTGAAAGGTCTCCGTGTGGGAGGGAGGTGCAAACTTCCACTTTACTCTTTACACACCTGTCCGGGAAAAGGCGGAAAATGTTCGATCAGATTGTGGGAAAGTTAGAGGTGAGTCCCGAACCCTCTTTAATTTCAGGAAGGGCTCATTCCCAGTGGGATCGGGTGGATTTTATTCCTGCTGAAAGATCCCAATCAAATCCAAGGAGTTAAACGGGAAGCCGCTGGGGATTGTGCAGTGAAAAGGTGAAACCTTTCTCCAGTGTCTCTGATCAGCTGCACAGAGCCTGGAGCTGGTTCCTGTCAGTATAAGGGAACAGGAGGGAGAGGCAATGTGTAACATTCACTTCTCAGGGTCAGACACAGCGACTGGAAAGGGAGGCGGAAGTGAAAAGGAGGAACAGAGTGAGGGCCATGAGATGGAACATGACCCACTGGGGTTTCTGTTTAAAGGCAAATAATTCAATCCTGGAGACAGTTGTGTGTTCTCATCCCCGGGAACAGACCTTTGAAGCAGAAAGTTAATGTTCAGCCATTCCTCCATCCACATTGATTGCAGTTTGCTGCTTTGTTTAAGTCGGGTCTTTAAAGAGTATTGATGCGCTAACTTTCCCTTCCCCTGTGTAAATATTTAATTTGTACATTTTAGAGAGATGGACAAGGGAAGCGAGGATACTGTGAGGTAAAACACTTTCACACAGCGAGTAGTTCGAGCCTGGAATGTGCTGCCTCGAAATTTGGTGGAGGCAGGCTCAGTTGGGGAATTGGGGAGAGTATGAGATGGTGTTTTGGATGGTAATGGTGTGCAGGGATATGGGGGAAAGGCAGGAGATTGGCCCTAGATCATAGACCCAGACACAATGTTGGAGATGGTGCAGGCACGATGGGCAGAATGGCCTCCCTCTGCATCAGCATCATTCTGTGACTGTGTGAAGTTTGAGCCGATCTATTCACACAGACCATCTCCGAGAGCCTCCCCTTCCTCAGGGACAGCATTGCCCATGTGAGGGTCAGGGGCTGTGGGCACTTGCCTCATCTGCCTGGTCCAGGAGAAAGGCCTTTGACAGAATCTCCCGCGCTGACAGGTTGGACACACTCTGTAACATGGGGTTTGGCGGGTGGGGGAAGCTGCACTTGGATAGAACCGTCCCACACAAACAGCAGTGACCCAGTTGCCATCAGTGGGTGGGAATCAGAAAGCTGTCCCAGCCAGGCAGGGCTGCCCTCTCTCCCCTGTCCTCCAGGTGTGTTGTATAGGGTCTTTTCCTAAATCCCATCACCCCCAGGATGGTCTCAGGTTGTGGAGGCACTGAGGTAAATATCTCCCTGCACGTAGACCCCATCACTGTCTCCAGCTTGGATTCACTGTCAGTGTAAAGACTGGGTTAATATCTCTGACCAGTTCAAACTGGCCTCAGGAACCAACATGAATCTGAGGAAGAACGAGGGCCATGTTCTTTGCAAACTGGCTGAGAGATCCTTGTTCCCTTCACTGTCAGGGCAGATTGCTTAAATGTGCAGGGAATTTTATTCCAAGAGACTGGGGTGTGTGCTAAAACTGGGAATGAGTCGCTCTGGACAAAGTGAAACAGAGTGTGTGAAAGGAACACTCCCTCTCGGTTGTGGGTAAGAAGCTGGTCATTATGTGTGGTGTGGTCTCAGTGTTGTGCCCTGACAGCAGCTCCGGGCCGCTCCTCACTCCCACATCACCGCCATCACCCAGGCTGCTGTCCTTTTGACTGGGAGGACACAGATGCACTGTGTTCACTGGGATATGATGTACAGACCTATTGATAAAGCGGGGAACAATGGACCCAACATCCTCTGTTCATGCTCATGTACAGCCTCCAACATGGACTCTTAGCTTGTTAAACAGCTTTTTGTATATTACCCCATCAAATGCCTCCTGGAAATCCAAATATATTACATATTACATCCCCCCCCTTTATCTATCCTGCCTGTTACCTGTGCAAGGAATTCCTGTACATTTGACAGGCATGATTCCAGCTTGATGAAGCCATGCTGATTCTGATTGGCCATACTGTGTATTTCTAAATACTCTGACACTACGTCCTTTCTAACAGATTCTACCAGTATCCCAAAAGCAAATGTTCAGTTAATTGATCTATAATATGTTTTTTAGCTTTCTGCCTTTTTTGAACAAGAACATTCTTTGACAGTTTTCTGCCTCTCTGTACTTCTTCAGAATCAAAGAATTCCTGGAAGATGTGCATCCCCTGTCGTTGTGACGTATTCTTTTAATATTCTAAGATGCATCCTGTCACATCCATGGTACTTATCAGCTTCTAGTGCCATGAGTTTCCTCTCATGATCGTTACTGTATTAATTCCTTTCTTCCTTTTACCCCTTGTATATTTAGTCACTTTGGATGCTAATAATGTCTTCCTGTCTGAGGACTGATGCTAAGTTTTTCTTCAGCTTGCCTGCTTTTTCCTCGTTCTCAATTTTTTGTCCCCATCCTCATTCTCTCAGGGCCCGATGTTTGCCTTGGCCACTCCCCTCTCTTTTATATATTTAGAGAAGCTTTTGCTGTCCATCATGGTATGACTTTCAATTTCACCCGGAAAGTTTATTTTTCTCTGTCTTTATTTTATATCAACCATTTTTAGTTGAAGTTTAAAAATTTTCCAATTATCTGGCCTGATGTTTGCTGCATTGTATGTTTTTCTTTGAATTGATGTTTAATTTCTCTTTCCGAGAATCCTTTCTGATTGATTGATTGGTTTATTTTCACATGCACCGAAGTACAGTGAAAAGTTTTGTGTCCGAGCAGTACAGGTAGACAATATGCTTTCAATGGTGCATCTGTAGAAGTTGGTGGACGACCTTATGGACATCCCAAATTTCCTGACCCGCCTGAGGAAGAAGAGGGTTGTTGTGCATTTTTGTCCGTGGCATCTATATGGGGAGACCTGCACAGGTCATCGGTTGATAGAATGCCGAGAGTGTGGAAACAGGTCCTATGGCCCAACAAGTCCACACCGACCCTCAGAGCATCCACCCAGAGCCGTTCCCCTATAACCCACATAATCTACACATCCCTGAGCACGAAGGACAATTTAACATGGCTGATCCACCGAGCCTGCACAATTTGGGCTGTGGGAGGGAACCGCAGCACCTGGAGGAAACCCACGCAGACACAGGGAGAATGTGCAAACTCTACCCAGACAGTTGTCCCAGGGTGGAGTTGAACCCGGGTCCCTGGCACTGTGGGGCAGCAGTGCTAACCACTGAGCCACTCCTCGGAACTTGATGCTTTCCGCCCTCTCAACCTCAGCTCCGTTGCTGCAGACTGGGGCATGTTCTCTTTTCTTCCTGAAGTCAATGATCAGGCAATTTCTCATTGAGACATATCTTTGCTGCACCCATGAACTATTCTCTTCAACTGCCTACCACTTTTCCTCAATTGTCTTTGCTGCTAAACTCCTTTCCCACACCAGCCTCGTGAACTCTGCCTTCATTCTTTCATAATCATACTTATTTAAGCTTAATACTTCTGATTCCAATGCAACTTGCTCCTTGTCAAACAGAATGCTACATTTTATGATATTATGGTCACTGTTTCCTTGGAGATATTTTACTCGGCCATCGTTTATTCAACCTGCCTCTTTACATGTCACCACCTCTTAAAAATAAACCCTGATGCCTGGTTGGATCCAGAACATATTGTCCGTCTTCCCTGGACTTACCTATCCCTTCACCTATACTCTCATCTCCACCTATCTTCTTTTCTCTCCATCTTCAGTCAGCCTCCCCTTCTCTCCCTATTTATTCCAGTTCCCTCTCCCCATCCCCCTCTCTGATGAAGGGTCTAGGCCCGAAACGTCAGCTTTTGTGCTCCTGAGATGCTGCTTGGCCTGCTGTGTTCATCCAGCCTCACACTTTGTTATCTTGGATTCTCCAGCATCTGCAGTTCCCATTATCGCTTGAGGAAACTGCCCTGAGTCCTTTTTCATGCCAATCTCTGCCAATCTCACATCACATTCAAATGATGATTAAAGTCATCCATGATTAATGTACTCTGTTACATGAGCTCAGTATCTCCGAATGTTCTCTGTCCTACCATGCAGCTACTTCTCTGGGAGCTACAGATTACTCCGATCAGAGTTTTCATCCTGTGTTTATTGCGTGCTCATTGGATTCTACATTTTCTGATCCAAGGTCATTTCTTGCTATTGTGCTTATCCCATTCTGGAAAAACATTATTACCCCATCACCTTTTTCTTCCTGCTTACCCTTTTGAAAAGTCACATACACTTGAATATTTAGTTCCCAGCTTTGATCTCCTTGTAACTGTTGTCTCCATAATGACTATAAAATCAACGCTTTTATCCGGTATTTGAGATGTTCATTGAATTGTTCTGAATACTACGTGCATTCCAGAGGAATTAATTTTGCCCTTTTTTCTCCCAATGGCCCTGTTTACTGCTGTTATTCTGTGTCTGTCTATTCTGCCCCTTCCTGCCCGACTCAGGGTGTTGTTATCCAAATAGGCGATCCATAATGCTGCCATTTCCTCTTGCTTTGGAAACCTGCATTTCACCTCTCCCAAACCCTTCCTCTGTCGAATGAAGGTAAAGCTTTCTCTACAGCCCTTGTTATTCGATTCACTGGGGCTTTGGTTATAGCAGGGTTCAAGTGAAGCCTATCCTATCAGAACCACTCCCTCCTGTCCCAGTACTGGTCCCAGTGCCCATGAACTGGATCCCATTCCACTCCCACCAATCTTTGAGCCATGGACCCACAGGGAAATATAAATTGATTTCACTCAACAAATTGGAAATAAAATGGTGGCATCAATCCAGAGATCAGACCTAAATGGCAACTCTATATTGCTGTCCGATCATGCCTACTTCTGGATTCTGATTTCCCTGTGCTTATGTTTATGAAATCCTGATCATTCTCAATATCTCAATCTTCAACCTACCGAAGTCAAGACATTACAAATCACATTCATGCAACCTTTTCCTCGGGATATAATGCTCCACGTGCTGGCTTCATTCCAGTGATAAAACAAAACATATTCAAAAGAAAGGAGGGAGGTGAAAAAGGGTAAATGTAGGCTGTTTAGCCGAACATCTATAGCTGGAAACATGACGGAAACAGCAGAGTTGGAAAATCATAATCTAATCAAACAGAGTCTGCGTGGCTTCATGAAATGGAACTTGTATCTGACTAATTCCTTTGCAATTTTCAAGGAAGCCTCAACCAGCGTGGGTACAGGGGAAACCATTAATGTGTTATATTTGGACTTCCAGAAGTTGTTGTACAAGGTACCATGCGGTTAAGTTTGGTTTAGCTCAGTTCACTAGACGTTTGGTTTGTAAAACAGTGTGATGCTAACATTGCGGGTGCAATCCCTGCCCTGGCTGAGGTTACCCTGAAGGACTCTCCTTCTCAATCCTTCCCCTTGCCTGTGGTGTGGGTGCCTGCAGCTTAAATCACCACCAGTAACTCTGTCTAATGAGAAAGCAGCCGGATGGTCTGGTAAGACTGTGGCAACTGGAGGTAGTATATCGGCATGAGTAGAGAATTGGCCCATGAGCAGGAAGCAGTCAGTGGGGATAAGGGACCCTTTTTCAGGTTGGTGACCTGTGACCAGTGGCATTCCACAAGGTTCAGTGCTGGGATCACAGCAGTGTATAATCGATATCAATGACTTGGAGGCAGGAAGCAAGTTTACTGTAGCCAAGTGTGCAAATGACACGAAGAAAGATGGAAAGGCAATTTGTGAGAGGGAAATAAACAGTTTATAGAGAGATGTTGGTAAGTTAAGCAAATGAGCAAAGAGCTGGCAAATGCAGTATAATGTGGGAAAATGTGATGTTGTTCATTTTGGAAGGGATAACAAGAGAACACAGTATTGTTTCAATGGAGGAAAAGTGCAGAAAGCTGCAACACGAAAGGGACTTGTGCACGAAATGCGAAAAGCTAGCAAACAGGTACAGCAGGTAATCAGGAAGGACCACAGTCCAAAGATGTGCATGTTCAGTGGATTTGCTACATTAAGTTGACTATCATGTCCAGGGATCTGCAGGCGAGGTGTATCAGCCATGAGATGTGTGGAGTTACACGAAGAGGGTAGTGGGTTGTGTTTGGGTCAGTGCAGACTCGATGGGTGGAATGGCCTCTTGTGCACTGCAGGGTTCTGTGATTTTTCCTGTCTATTATTGGCCTTACTTAAGTTGATGACACTGGGTTGAGAATGGAGCTGCTGGCCTTCAAACTGAATTTGAAATTTTACCACATTATGCTCACAAGCTCATATTCATTGATTTCCATTGACACAGTCAGTTCATCTATCTTGTTTAAAATGCTGCATGCTCTCAGATGAAGAGCTCTGAACATTGACTTTCCACCATTTCTATGTATTCTGGTTCTGTTTCTGCTACACTCTTAGAGCCAAGAGTAATGATTAGGCCCTTCAGCCCATTGAGGCTGCATCAAACAAATTAAATCACCGAACTACACTGATCTCACTTTGCAGCACTGGGCCCAAAGCCGGGAATGTTAGACATTGGAAGTGCTCATCCATGTATTTTTAAAGGTTCTGCCAATCCTCTCAGTCAGCTCATTCCAGATTCCCACATCCTGTGGGTGAAAAATATTTTCCTCAGATTCCCCCTAAACCTCCTGCTCTTCTTCTTAAAATTATGTCCCTTCAATATTGACCCTTCAACTGAGGGCAACAGTCATTTCCCATCTACCCTGTCCATGCCCCTCATAATCTTACCCTCCTCAATCAGGCCCCCCTCCCACCTCAGCCTTCTCTTCTCCAAAGGAAACAACCTGAGCCTTAGGGCCACACGGTGTCTCAGTGGTTAGCACTGCAGCCTCACAGCGCCAGGGACCCGGGTTCAATTCCAGCCTCGGGTGACTGTCTGTGTGGAGTTTGCACATTCTCCCCGTGTCTATGTGGGTTTCCTCCAGGTGCTCCGGTTTCCTCCTACAGTCCAAAGATGTGCTGGCTAGGTGGATTGGCCATGCTAAATTGCCCGTAGTGTTCAGCGGTGTGTGGGTTGTAGGGGGATGGGTCTGGGTGGGATTCTCCAAGGGGCGGTATGGACTTGTTGGGCCGAAGGGCCTGTTTCAAGGTAAGCTTCTCTTTTTTTTACTTTCTGTTTGGGGGATTAGCAGGGATGGCAGTGCAGGTAGAGGACTGTTCCTCCTGCATGATGTATGAGGTGAGGGACGCCATTAGTGTCCCATCCAAATACGTCTACAGGAAGTGCACCCAACTCTTGCTCCTCCAAGACGGCGTTAGGGAACTGGAGCGGGAGCTGGATGAACTTCGGATCATTCGGGAGGCAGAGTCAGTGATAGGCAAGAGTTAGAGGGAAGTAGTTACTCCTAAGCGTGAAGAAAGCTGGGTAACTGTTAGAAGGGGGAAGAAGCAGTCAGTGCAGGGATCCCCTGTGGTCATTCCCCTGAAAAACAAGATTCCCGCTTTGGATACTGTTGGCGGGGACGACTTACCAGGGGCATGCAGTGGGGTGCAGGTCTCTGGCACAGAGTTTGTCCCTCTTGCACAGAAGAGAAGGGGGGATAGGAAGAGAGTGATTGTCATTGGGGACTCAATAGTCAGAGGGACTTACAGAAGGTTTGCCGGGAACGAAAGAGACTCACGGTTGGTGTGTTGCCTCCCAGGTGCCAGGGCCCGTGATGTCTCGGATCTTGTCTTTGGGGTCCTGAAGGGAGAGGGTGACGAGCCCCAAATCATGGTCCACATAGGCACCGACGACAGAGGTAGAAAGAGGGATAGGGATGTCAGGTAGGATTTCAGGAAGCTAGGGTGGAAGCTGAGAGCTAGAAAAAACAGAGTGGTTACCTCTGGTTTGTTACCCGTGTAACGTGATTGTGAAGCGAAGAACAGGGAGAGATTTCAGCTGAATACGTGGCTGCAGGGATGGTGCAGGAGGGAGGGCTTCAGGGACATGGACAGTTGGGGCTCATTCCGGGGAAGGTGGGACATCTACAAACAGGACAGTCTCCACTTGAACCAGAGGGGCACTAATATCCTGGGTGGGAAACTTGCTAGTGCTGTTCGGGTGGATTTAAATTAGCTCGGAAGGGGGATGGGAAACTGAGGTGTAGTCCTAGTACACAGGAGGATGAGCGTAGGGAGGACATGGACAGGACCTCACTGTAACAGGAGAGTGCTGGCAAACAGCAAGCTGGATTGAAGGGGGTCTACTTTAACGCCAGGAGTATCCAGAATAAGGTAGGTGAGCTTGCAGCATGGGTTAGTACCTGGGACTTTGATGTTGCAGCCGTTTTGGAGACATGGATAGAGCAGGGTCAGGAATGGACATTGCAGGTTCCAGGGTTGAGATCTTTCATTAAGGTCAGGGAAGGTGGTGAAAGAGGGGGAGGTGTGGCTTTGTTAGTCAAGGACAGTATAACGGCGGCTGAAAGAACCTTTGATGAGGACTCGTCTACTGAGGTGGTATGGGCTGAGGTTGCCGAGGAAGGTTTGTCAACTGAGTCAGTATGGGTGGAAGTTAGGAACAGCAAGGGAGCAGTCACCCCACTGGGGGTTTTCTACAGACCCCCAAATAGCAGTAGGGAGATCGAAGAACTCATAGGCCGGCAGATTGTTGAAAAGTGCAAACGTAGCAGGTTTGTTGTTATGGGTGACTTCAACTTTCCCAATATAGATTGGAACCTCCTTAGTGCAGATGGTTTGGATGGAGCCGTTTTTGTCGGGTGTGTTCAGGAGGGCTTCCTTACTCAGTATGTGGACAGGCCGACGAGGGGGGGAGGCCATTTTGGATTTGGTGCTCAGCGATGAGCCAGGACAGGTGTCAGATCACGTGGTGGGAGAACACTTTGGCGACAGCGACCACAACAGCCTCACATTTACCACAGCCATGGAAAGGGAAAGGAGCAGTTACCAGGGGGAGATATTTAACTGGGGAAAAGGAAAGTATGAAGCTATCAGACAGGAGTTGGGAAGTACAGATTGGGAGCAATTGTTCCACAGAAAGGGCACAACAGACATGTGGAGGCTGTTTAAGGAGCAGTTGTTGCAAGTGATGCATAAATTTGTTCCTCTGAGACAGGTAAGAAGGGGTAAGATTAAGGAGCCTTGGATGACGGGTACAGAGTGGCTTCTTGTCAAAAAGAAACAGGCAGTTTACGTAAGGTGGAGGAAGCAAGGGTCTAGCACAGCTTTAGACGATTACAGGCTTGCTCGGAAGGAGTTCAAAAGTGGACTGAGGAGGGCCAGGAGGGGGCACGCGAAAGGCTTGGCAGGAAGGATTAGGGAGAACCCGAAGGCATTTTACTCATACGTGAGGAATAAGAGAATGATCAGGGAGAAGGTAGGGCTGATCAGGGATACAGTAGGGAACTTGTGTGTGGAGTCTGAGCAGATAGGGGAAGCCCGAAATGAGTTTTTTGCTTCGGTTTTCACTCAGGAAAGGGACCTTGTTGTGAATGAGAACTTTGAGGAGCAGGTAAACAGGCTTGAACAGATCAAGATTGAGGAAGTTGATGTGCTGGAAATTTTGGCAAACATTAAGATCGATAAGTCCCCAGGGCCAGACCAGATTTATCCAAAGTTGCTCCGCGAGGCGAGAAAGGAGGTTGCTAAGCCACTGGCGAAGATCTTTGCTTCCTCACTCTCCATGGGAGTCGTACCGGAAGATTGGAGGGAGGCAAATGTTGTTGTTCTTTTCAAGAAAGGGACAAGGGAAATCCCTGGAAATTACAGACCAGTCAGTCTTATGTCTGTGGTCAGCAAGGTTTTGGCAAGAATTCTGAGGGATAGGATTTATGACTATTTGAAAAAGCATAGCGTGATTAAAGGGAGTCAGCATGGCTTTGTGAGGGGCAGGCCATGTCTTACAAATCTGCTTGAGTTCTTTGAGGAAGTCACGAGACAGGTTGACGAGGGTCGAGAGTGGATGTGGTGTACATGGACTTCAGCAAGGCATTTGATAAGGTTCACCACAGCAGGCTCATTCATAAAGTCAGGAGGTATGGGATACAGGGTGATTTGGCTGTCTGGATTCAGAATTGGTTGGCTGACAGAAGGCAGAGAGTGGTTGTAGATGGTAAGTATTCTGCCTGGAGGTCAGTGCTGCGTGGTGTCCCGCAGGGCTCTGTTCTTGGGCCTCTGCTCTTGTAGTTTTTATAAATGACTTGGATGAGGAGGTTGAGGGGTGGGTTAGTATGTTTGCTGATGACACAAAGGTTGGAGGTGCCGTGGATAGTATCGAGGGCTATTGCAGGCTTCAGCGAGACATTGACAGAATGCAGAGCTGGGCTGAGAAATGGCAGATGGAGTTCAACCTGGATAAATGCAAAGTGATGCATTTTGGAAGGTCGAACTTAAATGCTGAATATAGGATTAAAGGCAGGATTCTCGGCAGTGTGGAGGAACGGCGGGATCTTGGTGTTCAAGTGCATAGCTCCCTCAAAGTTGCCACCCAAGTGGATAAGGTTGTTCAGAAAGCATATGTTGTTTTGGCTTTCATTAACAGGGCAATCGAGTTTAAGAGCTGCGAGGTTATGCTGCAGCTCTACAAAACCCTGGTGAGACCACACTTGGAATATTGTGTCCAGTTCTGGTCGCCCTATTATAGGAAAGATGTGGAGGCTTGGGAGAGGGTGCAAAGGAGGTTTACCAGGATGCTGCCTGGACTGGACGGCTTGTCATGAGGAGAGGTTGATTGAGCTCAGACTTTTCTCTCTGGAGAGAAGGAGGAAGAGAGGTGACCTGATCGAGGTGTACAAAGTAATGAGAGGCATGGATAGAGTCGATAGCCAGAGACTATTCCCCAGGGCAGGATTGACTGCCACGAGGGGTCATAGTTTTAAGGTGTTAGGAGGAAGGTATAGAGGTGACGTCAGAGGGACGTTCTTCACCCAGAGAGTTGTGAGCGCATGGAATAGTTTACCAGTGGTAGTTGTGGAAGCAGTCATTAGTGACACTTAAGCGACTGCTAGACATGCACTTGGACAGCAGTGAATTGAGGGGAATGTAGGATAATAAAATGTGAGGCTGGATGAACACAGCAGGCCAAGCAGCATCTCAGGAGCACAAAAGCTGACGTTTCGGGCCTAGACCCTTCATCAGAGAGGGGGATGGGGTGAGGGTTCTGGAATAAATAGGGAGAAAGGGGGAGGCGGACCGAAGATGGAGAGAAAAGGAGATAGGTGGAGAGGAGAGTATACGTGGGGAGGTAGGGAGGGGATAGGTCAGTCCAGGGAAGACGGACAGGTCAAGGAGGTGGGATGAGGTTAGTAGGTAGGAGATGGAGGTGCGGCTTGGGGTGGGAGGAAGGGATGGGTGAGAGGAAGAACAGGTTAGGGAGGCAGAGACAGGTTGGACTGGTTTTGGAATGCAGTGGTGGGAGGGGAAGAGCTGGGCTGGTTGTGTGGTGCATTGGGGGGAGGGGACAAATTGGGCTGGTTTTGGGATGCGGTGGGGGAAGGGGAGACTTTGAAGCTAGTGAAGTCCACATTGATACCATTGGGCTGCAGGGTTCCCAAGCGGAATATGAGTTACTATTCCTGCAACCTTCGGGTGGCATCATTGTGGCACTGCAGAAGGCCCATGATGGACATGTCATCTAAAGAATAGGAGGGGGAGTGGAAATGGTTTGCGACTGGGAGGTGCAGTTGTTTACTGCGAACCGAGCGGAGGTGTTCTGCAAAGCGGTCCCCAAGCCTCCGCTTGGTTTCCCCAATGTAGAGGAAGCCACACCGGGTACAGTGGATGCAGGTTACCACATTGGCAGATGTGCAGGTGAACCTCTGCTTAATGTGGAAAGTCATCTTGGGGCCTGGGATGGGGGTGAGGGAGGAGGTGTGGGGGCAAGTGTAGCATTTCCTGCGGTTGCAGGGGAAGGTGCTGGGTGTGGTGGGGTGGACTACAGTCTACATTTCAGCCTTCCCAATTTGGCCCCAACCATGACCACCTCTACACCCAGAATATTCAGACCCTTCAGAAGCATTTCTCCCTGCGAGTCCTGAAACAGACACTCGCAGCCATGCGCCGACGCCTCCACATACTGCAATCCAGCCTGCCCAGCTCAGAGCCTCCCTCTCCCAGACCTGCAAAGGACCTCTGCTGTTTTTTATCCTCCGCAGGATCCACAGACTGAACACCCAGTTTCACTCAGCTTTGCTGGACACCAAAAATCGTAAGTACAACAAACTCACTGGCCCCTGCCACCCACAAGAGGATTCCTGCGCCTCCCAAATCCCGAGTCTGTCCCTGCCCCTCCCCCACCATGCACCCGCCGCCATTGACCATGAGGACACGGCCGGAGACCCACCAATGACGTCACATCCGCCTCCGCCGGCCACACCACTTACGGGACTGCTGCTGCAGTTACCGCCTCCACTTCCAGTTACAACACCTCACACACCACCTTTACCGCAGCTGCTGCCGCCCTCCCCGCTCCACCAACCGGCGGCGGACCCCCGCCCACGGCCGACGCCGACGGAACCCCGCCCACGGCCGACGACTTCATCGCTCCGCCCACAACCTCCGCAGCCAGCAACCCCAGAGAAGACAGCCACACTGAACCCTCCCGCATCTTCACCATCCCCCCAGACCTCCCACTGACTGAGGACGAACGGTCAGTCCTTAGTAAGGGGCTCACCTTTGTCCCCCTACAACCACACATCAACCAATACCAGTCACGGTTGGACATAGAACAGTTTTTCCGCCGCTTTCGCCTCCACGCTTTCTCCTTCCCAAAATCCACAAACCTGCCTGCCCTGGTCGACCCATCGTCTCAGCCTGCTCCTGCCCCACCGAACTCATCTCCACCTATCTGGACTCCATTTTCTCCCCTTTGGTCCAGGAACTCCCTACGTACGTCCGTGACACCACCCACGCCCTCCACCTCCTCCAGGACTTCCAATTCCCTGGCCCCCAACACCTCATTTTCACCATGGACGTCCAGTCCCTATACACCTGCATTCCGCATGCAGATGGCCTCAAGGCCCTCCGCTTCTTCCTGTCACGCAGGCCCGACCAGTCCTCCTCCACCGACACCCTCATCCGCCTAGCCGAACTCGTCCTCACCATCAACAACTTCTCTTTCGATTCCTCCCACTTCCTACAGACTAAGGGGGTGGCCATGGGCACCCGCATGGGCCCCAGCTACGCCTGCCTCTTTGTAGGTTACGTGGAACAGTCCCTCTTCCGCACCTACACAGGCCCCAAACCCCACCTCTTCCTCCGTTACATTGATGACTGTATCGGCGCCGCCTCTTGCTCCCCAGAGGAGCTCGAACAGTTCATCCATTTCACCAACACCTTCCACCCCAACCTTCAGTTCACCTGGGCCATCTCCAGCACATCCCTCACCTTCCTGGATCTCTCAGTCTCCATCTCAGGCAACCAGCTTGTAACTGATGTCCATTTCAAGCCCACTGACTCCCACAGCTACCTAGAATACACCTCCTCCCACCCACCCTCCTGCAAAAATTCCATCCCCTATTCCCAATTCCTCCGCCTCCGCCGCATCTGCTCCCACGATGAGGCATTCCACTCCCGCACATCCCAGATGTCCAAGTACTTCAAGGACCGCAACTTTCCCCCCACAGTGGTCGAGAACGCCCTTGACCGCGTCTCCCGCATTTCCCATAACACATCCCTCAGACCCTGCCCCCTCCACAACCGGCCAAAGAGGATCCCCTTCGTTCTCACACACCACCCCACCAACCTCCGGATACAACGCATCATCCTCCGACACTTCCGCCATCTACAATCCGACCCCACCACCCAAGACATTTTTCCATCCCCACCCGTGTCTGCTTTCCGGAGAGACCACTCTCTCCGTGACTCCCTTGTTCACTCCACACTGCCCTCCAACCCTACCACACCCGGCACCTTCCCCTGCAACCGCAGGAAATGCTACACTTGCCCCCACACCTCCTCCCTCACCCCTATCCCAGGCCCCAAGATGACTTTCCACATTAAGCAGAGGTTCACCTACACATCTGCCAATGTGGTATACTGCATCCACTGTACCCGGTGTGGCTCCCTCTACATTGGGGAAACCAAGCGGAGGCTTGGGGACCACTTTGCAGAACACCTCTGCTCGGTTCGCAATAAACAACTGCACCTCCCAGTCGCAAACCATTTCCACTCCCCCTCCCATTCTTCAGATGACGTGTCCATTATGGGCCTCCTGCAGTGCCACAATGATGCCACCCGAAGGTTGCAGGAACAGCAACTCATATTCCGCTTGGGAACCCTGCAGCCCAATGGTATCAATGTGGACTTCACCAGCTTCAAAATCTCCCCTTCCCGCACCGCATCCCAAAACCAGCCCAGTTCGTCCCTTCCCCCCACTGCACCACACAACCAGCCCAGCTCTTCCCCTCCACCCATTGCATCCCAAAACCAGTCCAACCTGTCTCTGCCTCCCTAACCTGTTCTTCCTCTCACCCATCCCTTCCTCCCACCTCAAGCCGCACCTCCATCTCCTACCTACTAACCTCATCCCACCTCCTTGACCTGTCCGTCTTCCCTGGACTGACCTATCCCCTCCCGACTTCCCCATGTATACTCTCCTCTCCACCTATCTTCTTTTCTCTCCATCTTCGGTCTGCCTCCCCCTCTCTCCCTATTTATTCCAGAAACCTCACCCCATCCCCCTCTCTGATGAAGGGTCTAGGCCCGAAACGTCAGCTTTTGTGCTCCTGAGATGCTGCTGGGCCTGCTGTGTTCATCCAGCCTCACATTTCATTATCTTGGATTCTCCAGCATCTGCAGTTTCCATTATCACTGAGGGGAATGTAGGTTAGGTTATTTTATTTTTGGATTAGGATTATTCCACGGCACAACATAGTGGGGCCGAAGGGCCTGTACTGTGCTGTACTTTTCTATGTTCTATGTCCTATATGTTCTATGTTTCCACACTGTAGGGAATCTAATCTTAACTAATCGTCTATCCAATCTCTCTTCATAGCTCAACTACTCCAATCTAGGCACCATCCTGGTGAGTCTTCACTCCACCCCTTACAGAGCAATCACATTCATTCTATAGTGCAGTGACCAGAACCGTACACTGTACTGCAGTAGTGGCCTAACTGAAGCCCTGTATAACTCCAATATAATCCCCCTGCTCTAATAATCTGTGCCATGATTCATAAAGGCAAGTGCCCATGTGCCTTATTTACCATCCAATTAACCTGTCCTGCCATCTTCAGGGATCAGTCGACAATCACACCAAGACCTCTCTGTTCCTCTTAGCTTCCTTTGAAATACAATTCACAGGCCACCATTGTTTTGTCACATCTTCTAAAGAGCATCATGTCACACTTTTCAGGATTAATTTCTATGTACCACTGATATGCCGATCTCACCAACCTGTGGACAGGGTCTTGTCACCTAAAAGTCCCTCCTCACTATTAACCATCCAACAATCTTTGTGTTATCTGGAAATTTACAGAATATTTCTTTCACATTCTCATCCCGATTATCTATATAAATTACAAACAATATGGGACGAAGCGCGGATCCCTGTGGCATGTCACTGGACACTAGATTCCAGTCACACAAACAGCATTTCACCCCATCCTCTGTCTCCGACCACTTAGACAATTTTGGATCCATTTTGCCAAATTACCTTAAATGCAAAGCACTTTTCCATTCTTTATCAGTCTCCCATGTGAGACCCTGTCAATGGCTTTGCTGAAATCCATATAAACCACATCACTGCGTTACCCTCACCCAAACATTTGGTCATCTCCTCAAAAAATTCAGTCAAATCTGTTCAGCACGGCCTCCCTCTGAAAACACTCTGCTGACTATTCCTGATCAAATCTCGCCTGTCTGAATGGAGATTACTTCTCTCCTTCGGAATTATCTCCGATAGTTGATGCATGACTCACTGGTCTGTGATTCCCTTGTTTATTGCTAACAGCTTCTTGGAAAGTGGAAACACATCAGCTGTCCTCCAGTCCTCTGGCATCTCCCCTGTAGCCAGAGAAGAATTAAAAATGTGTGTCAGGGCCCCTGTAATTATCTCTCTCACTTCACACAGCAGCCTGGGATACAACTTTTCTTGTAATTCATTCACAGGAAGTGGATGTCACTGGCTGTGCCAGCATTGTTTTATTGCCCTGGGGGTATTTATGAGTCAATCACATTGCTGTGGGTCTGGAGTCACATGTGGGCCAGACCAGGTAATGATGGCAGTTTCTTTCCCTAAAGGACATTAGTGAATCAGATGGGATTTCTGACAATCAACAATGGCTTCATGGTCATTTTTAAACTTTTAATTGCAGATTTTCATTAAATTCAAAACCCATCATCTACCAGGGCAGAATTCAAACCCCAGTCCCCAGAAGATGACCAGGATCCTTCGCCTCAGCCAGACCTGGAATTTTGTCCACTTTTGAGCTCACCGAAACCTCCATTGACTCCTCACTCTCTTTGTCAAATTGCTGAAGAACCTCACAGTCCATGTTCCCAAATTCTATGCACCGTTTTTTTCTCCAAAATGAAAACCCAACTGCGATCCTCTGGTTCCTTGCACAGATTGCCCCTTTGGTCCCTAATGGGCTCTACTCTTTTCCTGGTTATTCTTTTCTGTTTGATATATTTGTAGAATATCTCAGCATTCTCATTGAGTTGCTTCCTTTGTATCTGCAAAAGCCTCTCTTTTCCTTCTTATCCATCCTGAGTGTTCCTGGACATTCAGGGTTCTCTGGGCTTGTTACTCCGACATTTCAGCCTGTTGGGTTTATACTCTGTGCAGGAATTCTGTCCCCTCTACAGCCTTTACAATATGACTTTCCAATTAATGTTGGGAAAGTTAAAATCCCCTCGTTTAATTATGTTATTATTTTTACGCACATCATTGAACTGTTGACATGTCCAATCGCCTATTGCCTCTCGACTGTTGGGGGGCCCATAAATACACTCCCAGCAATGCGACTGCTGCCTTTTTATATCTCAGCTCGCCACACAAAACCTCGTTGGAAGAGGAAGTGCTGGAGGGTGGAGAAATCCCAGGACCTGATCAAGTATAATCCAAGAGGTTGTGGGAAGTTAGGGAAGAAATTGCAGGGTCCCCAGCGGAATCATCTTGCAACATCTATAACCGTGGGTGAGGTGCTGCAGGACTGGAAGGTGGCTATTGTTGTGTGTTTAAGAAAGGCTGCAAGGAGAATCATAGAGCTCGGAGTCCGACTTCAGTGCTGGGTAATTTGTTGGAGGTGATTCTGAAAGATAGGATTTACATACATGTGGAAAGGTAAGGATTGGTTAGGGATAATCAGCACAGTTTCATGGGAGGGAACCGTCTCTCACAAACTTGATTGAGTTTTTTAACAAAGTACCAACTGAAAGATAAGGCAGAGTGGTAGATGTTGTTTACTTGGGCTTTAGTAAAGCCTCTGACGAGGTTCCACATGGCAGACTCTGAGTAAAGTTAGAGCACATGGTATTCAGGGTGAGCATGCCAACTGGATACAAAGTTGGTTTTACTTTGGAGACAGAGTTTGGTGGTGTTGGGGGATTGTTTTTTGGACTGTGACCATTGGTGTTCCACAGGTACTGGGTTCACTTTTGCTTGTCATTGATATAAATGATTTGGATGAGAATATAGGAGGTGTGCTGAGTAAGTTTGAAGATGACATCAGGATGAGTGGGATTGTGGACAGTGAAGAAGGTTATCTAAGATCAGAAAGAAATCTTGACCAGTTGGGTCAATGGGCTGAGGAGTAGCAGATGGAGTTTAATTTGGACAGATGTGAGGTATTGCATTTTAGTGAAACAAAAAAGGGCAGGACTTATACAACTAACGGTATGCCCCAGGGCGGTGTTGTAGAACAGAGAGAATGAGGGGTTCAGCTACAAAATCCTTTGAAATCTGTGTCACAGGGCAGTTAAGAGCCCATTTCGCACACTTGCCTTCATTGCTCAGACCTTTGATGATGGGAGATGGGACATCATGTTGACATTGTACGGGATTTTGGCCTCTCCTGGACGGCTGTATCCAGTTCTGGTCAGAGAGCCATAGAGTCACAGAGATGTACAGCACGGAAGCAGGCCCTTCACTCCTACTTGTCCATGTTGCCCAGATATCCTGCATTGGTCTCGTCCACTTGCCAGTATTTGGACCATAATCCCTCTAAACATTTCCTATCCATTTGCCCATCCAGATGCATTTTAAATTTAGTAATTGTACCAGCCTCCACACCTTCCTCTGGCAGCTCATTCCATACATGAGTCACCCTCTGCGTGAAAAAATTGTCCCTAAGATCCCATTTCAATCTTTCCCCTCTCGCCTTAAACCTGTGCCCTCTAGTTTTAAACACCCCCACCCTGTAGAAATCCATTTACTCTCTCCCAGCTGCTCATGATTTTGTCAACTTTTATAAGGTCACTCTTCAACCTCTGATGCTCCAGGGAAAACCATCCCAGTCCATTCAGCCTGTGCAGCTCAAACCCTCCAACCTTGGCAATCCCCTTATAAACCTTTTCTGAATCCATGCAAGTTTCACAACATCCTTCCAAGAGCAGCAAGACCAGAATTGCACACAGAAGTTGTCCTGAAGCCTGGGCTTTCTGTTCAGATGAGGAGGAACGAGACAGACACCTGAGGATGTTGAAGTACGCCCTCACAGGAACAGGATGAGATGCTCAACTCATAGATCACGAGTTCCAGTGTGCCACAGTGAAAAACCGCAATGACATCCTCAGAAGACAGACATGGGATATGCCCGAAAGCATACCCTTCATCATCCATTGCTTCCTGGGAGCGGAGAATCTACACCATGTTCTTCGTAGCCTTCGACACATTATCGATGACAATGAGCACCTCACCAAGATCTTCCCCAAACCTCTACTTCGCACCTACAAACAACCACCAAACCTTAAACAGACCATCGCTCGCAGCAATCTACCCAACCTTCAGGACAACATTGACCACAACACCACACAACCCTGTTATGGTAACCTCTGTAAAACATGTCAGAGCATCAACATGGACACCGCTATCACGCATGGGAACACCACCCACCCACGTGCATGGCAGTTACTCATGTGGCCTGGCCAACGTTGTCTATCATCCGCTGCAGGTACGGATGGCTCAAGGCATGGTACATGGGCGAAACCACAGCGGATCAGTGGTGCAACTATCACCAAACAGGGATCCCCTCCTCTCTCTACCCGCCCCCAACACACACACACACACACACACACACACAAACATACTCTGTCTCTCTCATACACATACACACACACTCACTCACACTGTCTCTCCCCAACATAAACACACACACACACTCACTCACACTGTCTCTCCCCCACATAAACACACACACGTGCCCACACACATGCGCACACATGCATTCACATTCTCTCTCTCTCTCCCACTCAGATGCACACTCACTCTCTCCCCCGCTCTCACACACACACACACGCATAAATCTGTGGGGTGAATTTGTATTTGTAGATATATTATAGTTCATTCAAAAAGCTCACAATTTATAGAGAGTCAGTCAGTGTGGCATTTTATAAATTCCTACTTTAGAAATAAAACCAGGCTGACTCCAAACCGAAACACAAACAGATTCGAAACAAGGCCTCGCACCTTGTGTGCATTGTCCGACATGAAATGTCACCTCTTGTTTACACTGATAAAACTTTTAGTTTTCTCAGGGCAGTGATTTGAAGGGAATTCGGGGATTTACATAGATATATTAATCAGTTAAAACCTTCTCACTGATTAACGATTTAACTGCATCTCGGGTTTGTCTTATACATCCTCATCAGTGCTGTGGCTCCTTGATCTTTTACTATAAATTCTGTATCTGATTCCTCCTCTCTCACTAACACCTGCAGAAGCGAGGCTTGAAAGCTTCTGTTTTCAAATAAACCTTTTGGGTTATCGCCTGGTGTTGTGTGATTTCTAACACTATTCTCATTGAATTTAATCCCATTGAACTCCTTTTGTCAGGAATGCTGCTTCACATGTTAATTTGTCAAAAGACAAATGTCAAAAGACAAAGTGTCAGCACTTTGAAACTTAATACATGCTTCTCTCTCACATGACTTCCCAGCACAGACTGAAAAACAAAGTCAGAGTCTGGAAAGATCTGCTCTTGTATCGTGAGGGTGTGGGGGAAGGTTAGATAGGAAGAAACTGTCCCACTTGGTGGAAGGATCAATAGGAAGATTGAGAACAGGTTGAAGGGAAAATGGCATTGGGAACGTGATGTTCTGAACATCAGTGCCTGACAGTGGGGTGGAGGCAGGGACATTTGAAGGATCTGTGGGTGATGATTGGGATGGGGAAGTGTCACACAATAAACTTCTCCCATGGAGAGCTGCACATGTGTGATAAGGTCCTGCACTCTAACCATTCTGTGATCCTGTGCCTTACTGCAGATGCTCTGGGTCATACTCTTTCTGTTTTATTTGTTACTTACCAAATCAGAATTTTTAATTTCTCCATTAAAAGAAAAATGTTTCAAGAAAGAAAAAAGCTCACAGCTTTTCTCTCTGACAAATCTGTTAAGTTCTCTTGCTGAGTGTGGTCAATGATCTCTCACCCCATGGACCCTCTCACTCATCTCAGTTTCTCTGTGCCCTTCCTAAGGAGAGACAAACACTACACACCCAACTCGGTAAGGAAATGTAAGTATTGGTGTGTTAAAATCAAGAGTGAAACATTATTTTTAATTCAGATCCAATACAGGTCCCCGCGCAAAGGCTGGAATTCAAAGCGTCGCCTGGAAAATAATTCTGGTCCCACAGTGAGATGTATTCACACAAACTTCACTTTATCCATTAAATACATGCCCGGAGGTGATGCATTAACTTTATTAACATGAATAATTTTCGGTGAATTATATCTTAAAGTGAAACTTCCACGCAGTGACACATTTGTTCGAAGGAGGGAGCAATGAATTGCACTTGAGTTCAGTGAAAACGGAAGTAAATGTTTTCAGGGAGGGGCTGTCGTTGCGAACGTCTCTATTTTTAACACATTTGTCCGAGAAAAGGCGGAAAATGTTCGATCAGATTGTGGGAAAGTAAGAGGTGAGTTCCAAACCCTCTTTAATTTCAGGAAGGGCTCATTCCCTGTGGGATCGGGTGGATTTTAGTCCCGCTGAAAGATCCCAATCAAATCCAAGGAGTTGAACGGGGAGCCGCTGGGGATTGTGCAGTGAAAAGGTGAAACCTTTCTCCAATGTCTCTGATCAGCTGCACAGAGCCTGGAGCTGGTTCCTGTCAGTATAAGGGAACAGGAGGGAGAGGCAATGTGTAACATTCACCTCTCAGGGTCAGACACAGCGACTGGAAAGGGAGACGGAAGTGAAAAGGAGGAACAGAGTGAGGGCCATGAGATGGAACATGACCCACTGGGGTTTCTGTTTAAAGGCAAATAATTCAATCCTGGAGGTAATAAAGCGTGAGGCTGGATGAACACAGCAGGCCCAGCAGCATCTCAGGAGCACAAAAGCTGCTGGGCCTGCTGTGTTCATCCAGCCTCACATTTTATTATCTTGGATTCTCCAGCATCTGCAGTTCACATTATCACTGATACAATCCTGGAGGTAATTGTGTGTTTTCATCCCCGGGAACAGACCTTTAAAGCAGAAAGTTAATGTTCAGCCATTCCTCCATCCACGTTGATTGCAGTTTGCTGCTTTGTTTAAGTCGGGTCTTTAAAGAGTATTGATGCACTAACTTTCCCTTCCCCTGTGTAAATATTTAATTTGTACATTTTAGAGAGATGGACAAGGGAAGCGAGGATACTGTGAGGAAAAACACTTTAACACAGCGAGTTAATAAAATGTGAGGCTGGATGAACACAGCAGGCCAAGCAGCATCTCAGGAGCACAAAAGCTGACGTTTCGGGCCTAGACCCTTCATCAGAGAGGGGGATGGGGGGAGGGAACTGGAATAAATAGGGAGAGAGGGGGAGGCGGACCGAAGATGGAGAGTAAAGAAGATAGGTGGAGAGGGTGTAGGTGGGGAGGTAGGGAGGGGATAGGTCAGTCCAGGGAAGACGGACAGGTCAAGGAGGTGGGATGAGGTTAGTAGGTAGCTGGGGGTGCGGCTTCGGGTGGGAGGAAGGGATGGGTGAGAGGAAGAACCGGTTAGGGAGGCAGAGACAGGTTGGACTGGTTTTGGGATGCAGTGGGTGGGGGGGAGGAGCTGGGCTGGTTGTGTGGTGCAGTGGGGGGAGGAGACGAACTGGGCTGGTTTAGGGATGCAGTAGGGGAAGGGGAGATTTTGAAACTGGTGAAGTCCACATTGATACCATTGGGCTGCAGGGTTCCCAGGCGGAATATGAGTTGCTGTTCCTGCAACCTTCGGGTGGCATCATTGTGGCAGTGCAGGAGGCCCATGATGGACATGTCATCAAGAGAATGGGAGGGGGAGTGGAAATGGTTTGCGACTGGGAGGTGCAGTTGTTTGTTGCGAACTGAGCGGAGGTGTTCTGCAAAGCGGTCCCCAAGCCTCCGCTTGATTTCCCCAATGTAGAGAAAGCCGCACCGGGTACAGTGGATGCAGTATACCACATTGGCAGATGTGCAGGTGAACCTCTGCTTAATGTGGAATGTCATCTTGGGGCCTGGGATGGGGGTGAGGGAGGAGGTGTGGGGGCAAGTGTAGCATTTCCTGCGGTTGCAGGGGAAGGTGCCGGGTGTGGTGGGGTTGGAGGGCAGTGTGGAGCGAACAAGGGAGTCACGGAGAGAGTGGTCTCTCCGGAAAGCAGACAGGGGTGGGGATGGAAAAATGTCTTGGGTGGTGGGGTCAGATTGTAAATGGCGGAAGTGTCGGAGGATAATGCGTTGTATCCGGAGGTTGGTAGGGTGGTGTGTGAGAACGAGGGGGATCCTCTTGGGGCGGTTGTGGCGAGGGCGGGGTGTGAGGGATGTGTCGCGGGAAATGCGGGAGACGCGGTCAAGGGCGTTCTCAATCACCGTGGGGGGGAAGTTGCGGTCCTTAAAGAACTTGGACATCTGGGATGTGCGGGAGTGGAATGTCTTATCGTGGGAGCAGATGCGGCGGAGGCGGAGGAATTGGGAATAGGGGATGGAATTTTTGCAGGAGGGTGGGTGGGAGGAGGTGTATTCTAGGTAGCTGTGGGAGTCGGTGGGCTTGAAATGGACATCAGTTACAAGCTGGTTGCCTGAGATGGAGACTGAGAGGTCCAGGAAGGTGAGGGATGTGCTGGAGATGGCCCAGGTGAACTGAAGGTTGGGGTGGAAGGTGTTGGTGAAGTGGATGAACTGTTCGAGCTCCTCTGGGGAGCAAGAGGCGGCGCCGATACAGTCATCAATGTACCGGAGGAAGAGGTGGGGTTTGGGGCCTGTGTAGGTGCGGAAGATGGACTGTTCCACGTAACCTACAAAGAGGCAGGCATAGCTGGGGCCCATGCGGGTGCCCATGGCCACCCCCTTAGTCTGTAGGAAGTGGGAGGAGTCAAAAGAGAAGTTGTTGAGTGTGAGGACGAGTTCCGCTAGGCGGATGAGAGTATCGGTGGAGGGGGCCTGGTCGGGCCTGCGGGACAGGAAGAAGCGGAGGGCCTTGAGGCCATCTCCATGCGGAATGCAGGTGTACAGGGACTGGACGTCCATGGTGAATATGAGGTGTTGGGGGCCAGGGAATTGGAAGTCCTGGAGGAGGTGGAGGGCGTGGGTGGTGTCACGGACATAGGTGGGGAGTTCCTGGACCAAAGGGGAGAAAATGGAGTCCAGATAGGTGGAGATGAGTTCGGTGGGGCAGGAGCAGGCTGAGACGATGGGTCGACCAGGGCAGGCAGGTTTGTGGATTTTGGGAAGGAGATAGAAACGGGCCGTGCGGGGTTGGGGAACAATGAGGTTGGAGGCTGTGGGTGGGAGGTCCCCTGAGGTGATGAGGTCATGAATGGTGTTGGAGATGATGGTTTGGTGCTCGGGTGTGGGGTCATGATCGAGGAGGCGGTAGGAGGTGGTGTCGGAGAGTTAGCGTCTGGCCTCGGCGATGTAGAGGTCAGTGCGCCATACTACCACTGCGCCACCCTTGTCTGCGGGTTTGATGGTGAGGTTGGGGTTGGAGCGGAGGGAGCGGAGGGCTGCCCGTTCTGCGGGGGAGAGGTTGGAGTGGGTGAGAGGGGTGGAGAGGGTCCCTGCCACCCACAAGAGGATTCCTGCGCCTCCCAAATCCCGACTCTGTCCCTGCCCCTCCCCCACCATGCACCCGCCGCCATTGACCATGAGGACACGGCCGGAGACCCCACCGATGACGTCACATCGGCCTCCGCCGGCCACAGAACTTCCGGAACCGCTGCTGCAGTCACCACCTCCACGTCCAGGTTCTACAGCCCACACACCACCCTCACCTCAGCTGCTGCCGCCCACCCCGATCCTCCCACCGCCGACGGAACCCCGCCCACGGTCGACGCCGACGGAACCCCGCCCACGGTCGACGCCGACGGAACCCCGCCCACGGTCGACGCCGACGGAACCCCGCCCAAGGCCGACGACATCATCGCTCCGCCCACAACCTCCACAGCCTGCAACCCCAGAGGAGACAGCCACACTGAGCCCTGCCGCATCTTCACCATCCCCCCAGACCTCCCACTGACTGAGGACGAACGGTCAGTCCTGAGCAAGGGGCTCACCTTTGTCCCCCTACAACCACACATCAACGAATACCAGTCACGGTCGGACATAGAGCAGTTTTTCCGCCGTCTTCGCCTGCATGCCTACTTCTTCAACCGGGAACCCAACCCTCCTTCCACTGACCCCTTCACCCGCTTCCAACACAAGTCCTCCTCCTGGACACTACCCCCAGGCCTCCTACCCTCCCTCGACCTCTTCATCTCCAACTGCCGTCGAGACATTAACCGCCTCAACCTCTCCACCCCTCTCACCCACTCCAACCTCTCCCCCGCAGAACGGGCAGCCCTCCGCTCCCTCCGCTCCAACCCCAACCTCACCATCAAACCCGCAGACAAGGGTGGCGCAGTGGTAGTATGGCGCACTGACCTCTACATCGCCGAGGCCAGACGCTAACTCTCCGACACCACCTCCTACCGCCTCCTCGATCATGACCCCACACCCGAGCACCAAACCATCATCTCCAACACCATTCATGACCTCATCACCTCAGGGGACCTCCCACCCACAGCCTCCAACCTCATTGTTCCCCAACCCCGCACGGTCCGTTTCTATCTCCTTCCCAAAATCCACAAACCTGCCTGCCCTGGTCGACCCATCGTCTCAGCCTGCTCCTGCCCCACCGAACTCATCTCCACCTATCTGGACTCCATTTTCTCCCCTTTGGTCCAGGAACTCCCCACCTATGTCCGTGACACCACCCACGCCCTCCACCTCCTCCAGGACTTCCAATTCCCTGGCCCCCAACACCTCATATTCACCATGGACGTCCAGTCCCTGTACACCTGCATTCCGCATGGAGATGGCCTCAAGGCCCTCCGCTTCTTCCTGTCCCGCAGGCCCGACCAGGCCCCCTCCACCGACACTCTCATCCGCCTAGCGGAACTCGTCCTCACACTCAACAACTTCTCTTTTGACTCCTCCCACTTCCTACAGACTAAGGGGGTGGCCATGGGCACCCGCATGGGCCCCAGCTATGCCTGCCTCTTTGTAGGTTACGTGGAACAGTCCATCTTCCGCACCTACACAGGCCCCAAACCCCACCTCTTCCTCCGGTACATTGATGACTGTATCGGCGCCGCCTCTTGCTCCCCAGAGGAGCTCGAACAGTTCATCCACTTCACCAACACCTTCCACCCCAACCTTCAGTTCACCTGGGCCATCTCCAGCACATCCCTCACCTTCCTGGACCTCTCAGTCTCCATCTCAGGCAACCAGCTTGTAACTGATGTCCATTTCAAGCCCACCGACTCCCACAGCTACCTAGAATACACCTCCTCCCACCCACCCTCCTGCAAAAATTCCATCCCCTATTCCCAATTCCTCCGCCTCCGCCGCATCTGCTCCCACGATAAGACATTCCACTCCCGCACATCCCAGATGTCCAAGTTCTTTAAGGACCGCAACTTCCCCCCCATGGTGATTGAGAACGCCCTTGACCGCGTCTCCCGCATTTCCCGCGACACATCCCTCACACCCCGCCCCCGCCACAACCGCCCCAAGAGGATCCCCCTCGTTCTCACACACCACCCTACCAACCTCCGGATACAACGCATTATCCTCCGACACTTCCGCCATTTACAATCCGACCCCACCACCCAAGACATTTTTCCATCCCCACCCCTGTCTGCTTTCCGGAGAGACCACTCTCTCCGTGACTCCCTTGTTCGCTCCACACTGCCCTCCAACCCCACCACACCCGGCACCTTCCCCTGCAACCGCAGGAAATGCTACACTTGTCCCCACACCTCCTCCCTCACCCCTATCCCAGGCCCCAAGATGACATTCCACATTAAGCAGAGGTTCACCTGCACATCTGCCAATGTGGTATACTGCATCCACTGTACCCGGTGCGGCTTTCTCTACATTGGGGAAACCAAGCGGAGGCTTGGGGACCGCTTTGCAGAACACCTCCGCTCAGTTCGCAACAAACAACTGCACCTCCCAGTCGCAAACCATTTCCACTCCCCCTCCCATTCTCTTGATGACATGTCCATCATGGGCCTCCTGCACTGCCACAATGATGCCACCCGAAGGTTGCAGGAACAGCAACTTATATTCCGCCTGGGAACCCTGCAGCCATATGGTATCAATGTGGACTTCACCAGTTTCAAAATCTCCCCTTCCCCCACTGCATCCCTAAACCAGCCCAGTTCATCCCCTCCCCCCACTGCACCACACAACCAGCCCAGCTCTTCCCCCCCACCCACTGCATCCCAAAACCAGTCCAACCTGTCTCTGCCTCCCTAACCGGTTCTTCCTCTCACCCATCCCTTCCTCCCACCCGAAGCCGCACCCCCAGCTACCTACTAACCTCATCCCACCTCCTTGACCTGTCCGTCTTCCCTGGACTGACCTATCCCCTCCCTACCTCCCCACCCACACCTTCTCCACCTATCTTCTTTACTCTCCATCTTCGGTCCGCCTCCCCCTCTCTCCCTATTTATTCCAGTTCCCTCCCCCCATCCCCCTCTCTGATGAAGGGTCTAGGCCCGAAACGTCAGCTTTTGTGCTCCTGAGATGCTGCTTGGCCTGCTGTGTTCATCCAGCCTTACATTTTATTATCTTGGAATCTCCAGCATCTGCAGTTCCCATTATCTTTAACACAGCGAGTAGTGTGCTGCCTGGAAATGTGGTGGAGGCAGGTTCAGTTGGGGAATTGGGGAGAGTATGGGATGGTGTTTAGGATGGTAATGGTGTGCAGGGATATGGGGAAAAGGCAGGAGATTGGCCCTAGATCATCGACCCAGACACAATGTTGGAGATGTCAGTGTGAAGACTGGGTTAATATCTCTGACCAGTTCAAACTGGCCTCAGGAACCAACATGAATCAGAGTAAGAACGAGGGCCATGTTCTTTGGAAACTGCCTGAGAGATCCTTGTTCCCTTCACTGTCAGGGCAGATTGCTTAAATGTGCAGGGAATTTTATTCCAAGAGACCAGGGTGTTTGCTAAAACTGGGAATGAGTCGCTCTGGACAAAGTGAAACAGAGTGTGTGAAAGGAACACTCCCTCTCGGTTGTGGGTAAGAAGCTGGTCATTATGTGTGGTGTGGTCTCAGTGTTGTGCCCTTACAGCAGCTCCGGGCCGCTCCTCACTCCCACATCACCGCCATCACCCAGGCTGCTGTCCTTTTGACTGGGAGGACACAGATGCACTGTGTTCACTGGGATATGATGTACAAACCTATTGATAAAGGGGGGAACAATGGGCCCAACATCCTCTGTTCATGCTCATGTACGGCCTCCAACATGGACTCTTAGCTTGTTAAACAGCTTTTTGTATATGACCCCATCAAATGCCTCCTGGAAATCCAAATATATTACATATTACCCCCCCCCCCCCCTTTATCTATCCTGCCTGTTACCTGTGCAAAGAATTCCTGTACATTTCACAGGCATGATTCCAGCTTGATGAAGCCATGCTGATTCTGATTGGCCATACTGTGTATTTCTAAAAACTCTGATACTACGTCCTTTCTAACAGATTCTACCAGTATCCCAAAAGCAAATGTTCAGTTAATTGATCTATAATATGTTTTTTAGCTTTCTGCCTTTTTTGAACAAGAACATTCTTTGACAGTTTTCTGCCTCTCTGTACTTCTTCAGAATCAAAGAATTCCTGGAAGATGTGCATCCCCTGTCGTTGTGACGTATTCTTTTAATATTCTAAGATGCATCCTGTCACATCCATGGTACTTATCAGCTTCTAGTGCCATGAGTTTCCTCTCATGATCGTTACTGTATTTATTCCTTTCTTCCTTTTACCCCTTGTATATTTAGTCACTTTGGATGCTAATAATGTCTTCCTGTCTGAGGACTGATGCTAAGTTTTTCTTCAGCTTGCCTGCTTTTTCCTCGTTCTCAATTTTTTGTCCCCATCCTCATTCTCTCAGGGCCCGATGTTTGCCTTGGCCACTCCCCTCTGTTTTATATATTTAGAGAAGCTTTTGCTGTCCATCATGGTATAACTTTCAATTTCACCCGGAAAGTTTATTTTTCTCTGTCTTTATTTTGTATCAACCATTTTTAGTTGAAGTTTAAACATTTTCCAATTATCTGGCCTGATGTTTGCTGCATTGTATGTTTTTCTTTGAATTGATGTTTAATTTCTCTTTCCGAGAATCCTTTCTGATTGATTGATTGGTTTATTTTCACATGCACCGAAGTACAGTGAAAAGTTTTGTGTCCGAGCAGTACAGGTAGACAATATGCTTTCAATGGTGCATCTGTAGAAGTTGGTGGACGACCTTATGGACATCCCAAATTTCCTGACCCGCCTGAGGAAGAAGAGGGTTGTTGTGCATTTTTGTCCGTGGCATCTATATGGGGAGACCTGCACAGGTCATCGGTTGATAGAATGCCGAGAGTGTGGAAACAAGTCCTATGGCCCAACAAGTCCCCACCGACCCTCAGAGCATCCACCCAGAGCCATCCCCTTATAACCCACATAATCTACACATCGCTGAGCACGAAGGACAATTTAACATGGCTGATCCACCGAGCCTGCACAATTTGGGCTGTGGGAGGGAACCGCAGCACCTGGAGGAAACCCACGCAGACACAGGGAGAATGTGCAAACTCTACACAGACAGTTGTCCCAGGGTGGAGTTGAACCCGGGCCCCTGGCACTGTGAGGCAGCAGTGCTAACCACTGAGCCACTCCTCGGAACTTGATGCTTTCCGCCCTCTCAACCTCAGCTCCGTTGCTGCAGACTGGGGCATGTTCTCTTTTCTTCCTGAAGTCAATGATCAGGCAGTTTCTAAATGAGACATATCTTTGCTGCACCCATGAACTATTCTCTTCAACTGCCTACCACATTTCCTCAATTGTCTTTGCTGTTAAACTCCTTTCCCACACCAGCCTCGTGAACTCTGCCTTCATTCTTTCATAATCATACTTATTTAAGCTTAATACTTCTGATTCCAATGCAACTTGCTCCTTGTCAAACAGAATGCTACATTTTATGATATTATGGTCACTGTTTCCTTGGAGATATTTTACTCTGCCATCGTTTATTCAACCTGCCTCTTTACATGTCACCACCTCTTAAAAATAAACCCTGATGCCTGGTTGGATCCAGAACATATTGTCCATCTTCCCTGGACTTACCTATCCCTTCACCTATACTCTCATCTCCACCTATCTTCTTTTCTCTCCATCTTCAGTCAGCGTCCCCTTCTCTCCCTATTTATTCCAGTTCCCTCTCCCCATCCCCCTCTCTGATGAAGGATCTAGGCCCGAAACGTCAGCTTTTGTGCTCCTGAGATGCTGCTTGGCCTGCTGTGTTCATCCAGCCTCACACTTTGTTATCTTGGATTCTCCAGCATCTGCAGTTCCCATTATCGCTTGAGGAAACTGCCCTGAGTCCTTTTTCATGCCAATCTCTGCCAATCTCACATCACATTCAAATGATGATTAAAGTCATCCATGATTACTGTACTTTGTTACATGAGCTCAGTATCTCCGAATGTTCTCTGTCCTACCATGCAGCTACTTCTCTGGGAGCTACAGATTACTCCGATCAGAGTTTTCATCCTGTGTTTATTGCGTGCTCATGGATTCTACATTTTCTGATCCAAGGTCATTTCTTGCTATTGTGCTTATCCCATTCTGGAAAAACATTATTACCCCATCACCTTTTTCTTCCTGCTTACCCTTTTGAAAAGTCACATACACTTGAATATTTAGTTACCATGGTACCATGCGGTTAAGTTTGGTTTAGCTCAGTTCACTAGACGTTTGGTTTGTAAAACAGTGTGATGCTAACATTGCGGGTGCAATCCCTGCCCTGGCTGAGGTTACCCTGAAGGACTCTCCTTCTCAACCCTTCCCCTTGCCTGAGGTGTGGGTGCCTGCAGCTTAAATCACCACCAGTAGCTCTGTCTCATGAGAAAGCAGCCGGATGGTCTGGTAAGACTGTGGCAACTGGAGGTAGTATATCGGCATGAGTAGAGAATTGGCCCATGAGCAGGAAGCAGTCAGTGGGGATAAGGGACCCTTTTTCAGGTTGGTGACCTGTGACCAGTGGAATTCCACAAGGTTCAGTGCTGGGATCACAGCAGTGTATGATCGATATCAATGACTTGGAGGCAGGAAGCAAGTTTACTGTAGCCAAGTGTGCAAATGACACGAAGAAAGATGGAAAGGCAATTTGTGAGAGGGATATAAACAGTTTATAGAGAGATGTTGGTAAGTTAAGCAAATGAGCAAAGAGCTGGCAAATGCAGTATCATGTGGGAAGAGGTGAAGCTGTGCATTTTGGAAGGGATAACAAGAGAACAGAGTATTGTTTCAATGGAGGAAAACTGCAGAAAGCTGCAACACGAAAGGGACTTGTGCACGAAATGCGAAAAGCTAGCAAACAGGTACAGCAGGTAATCAGGAAGGACCACAGTCCAAAGATGTGCATGTTCAGTGGATTTGCTACATTAAGTTGACTATCATGTCCAGGGATCTGCAGGCGAGGTGTATCAGCCATGAGATGTGCAGAGTTAGGAGAATAGGGTAGTGGGTTGTGTTTGGGTCAGTGCAGACTCGATGGGTGGAATGGCCTCTTGTGCACTGCAGGGTTCTGTGATTTTTCCTGTCTATTATTGGCCTTACTTAAGTTGATGACACTGGGTTGAGAATGGAGCTGCTGGCCTTCAAACTGAATTTGAAATTTTACCACATTATGCTCACAAGCTCATATTCATTGATTTCCATTGACACAGTCAGTTCATCTATCTTGTTTAAAATGCTGCATGCTCTCAGATGAAGAGCTCTGAACATTGACTTTCCACCATTTCTATATATTCTGCTTTTGTTTCTGCTACACTATTAGAGCCAAGAGTAATGATTAGGCCCTTCAGCCCATTGAGGCTGCATCAAACAAATTAAATCACCGAACTACACTGATCTCACTTTGCAGCACTTGGCCCAAAGTCGGGAATGTTAGACATTGGAAGTGCTTATCCATGTATTTTTAAAGGTTCTGCCAATCCTCTCAGTCAGCTCATTCCAGATTCCCACATCCTGTGGGTGAAAAATATTTTCCTCAGATTCCCCCTAAACCTCCTGCTCTTCTTCTTAAAATTATGTCCCTTCAATATTGACCCTTCAACTGAGGGCAACAGTCATTTCCCATCTACCCTGTCCATGCCCCTCATAATCTTACCCTCCTCAATCATGCTCCCCGCCCGCCCCCCCAGCCCCCACCTCAGCCTTCTCTTCTCCAAAGGAAACAACCTGAGCCTTAGGGCCACATGGTGTCTCAGTGGTTAGCACTGCAGCCTCACAGCGCCAGGGACCCGGGTTCAATTCCAGCCTCGGGTGACTGTCTGTGTGGAGTTTGCACATTCTCCCCGTGTCTATGTGGGTTTCCTCCAGGTGCTCTGGATTCCTCCCACAGTCCAAAGATGTGCAGGCTAGGTGGATTGGCCATGCTAAATTGCCCGTAGTGTTCAGCGGTGTGTGGGTTGTAGGGGGATGGGTCTGGGTGGGATTCTCCAAGGGGCGGTATGGACTTGTTGGGCCGAAGGGCCTGTTTCAAGGTAAGCTTCTCTGTTTTTTTACTTTCTGTTTGGGGGATTAGCAGGGATGGCAGTGCAGGTAGAGGACTGTTCCTCCTGCATGATGTATGAGGTGAGGGACGCCATTAGTGTCCCATCCAAATACGTCTACAGGAAGTGCACCCAACTCTTGCTCCTCCAAGACGGCGTTAGGGAACTGGAGCGGGAGCTGGATGAACTTCGGATCATTCGGGAGGCAGAGTCAGTGATAGGCAAGAGTTAGAGGGAAGTAGTTACTCCTAAGCGTGAAGAAAGCTGGGTAACTGTTAGAAGGGGGAAGAAGCAGTCAGTGCAGGGATCCCCTGTGGTCATTCCCCTGAAAAACAAGATTCCCGCTTTGGATACTGTTGGCGGGGACGACTTACCAGGGGCATGCAGTGGGGTGCAGGTCTCTGGCACAGAGTTTGTCCCTCTTGCACAGAAGAGAAGGGGGGATAGGAAGAGAGTGATTGTCAATGGGGACTCAATAGTCAGAGGGACTTACAGAAGGTTTGCCGGGAACGAAAGAGACTCACGGTTGGTGTGTTGCCTCCCAGGTGCCAGGGCCCGTGATGTCTCGGATCTTGTCTTTGGGGTCCTGAAGGGAGAGGGTGACGAGCCCCAAATCATGGTCCACATAGGCACCGACGACAGAGGTAGAAAGAGGGATAGGGATGTCAGGTAGGATTTCAGGAAGCTAGGGTGGAAGCTGAGAGCTAGAAAAAACAGAGTGGTTACCTCTGGTTTGTTACCCGTGTAACGTGATTGCGAAGCGAAGAACAGGGAGAGATTTCAGCTGAATACGTGGCTGCAGGGATGGTGCAGGAGGGAGGGCTTCAGGGACATGGACAGTTGGGGCTCATTCCGGGGAAGGTGGGACATCTACAAACAGGACAGTCTCCACTTGAACCAGAGGGGCACTAATATCCTGGGTGGGAAACTTGCTAGTGCTGTTCGGGTGGATTTAAATTAGCTCGGAAGGGGGATGGAAAACTGAGGTGTAGTCCTAGTACACAGGAGGATGAGCGTAGGGAGGACATGGACAGGAACCTCACTGTAACAGGAGAGTGCTGGCAAACAGCAAGCTGGATTGAAGGGGGTCTACTTTAACGCCAGGAGTATCCAGAATAAGGTAGGTGAGCTTGCAGCATGGGTTAGTACCTGGGACTTTGATGTTGCAGCCGTTTTGGAGACATGGATAGAGCAGGGTCAGGAATGGACATTGCAGGTTCCAGGGTTGAGATCTTTCATTAAGGTCAGGGAAGGTGGTGAAAGAGGGGGAGGTGTGGCTTTGTTAGTCAAGGACAGTATAACGGCGGCTGAAAGAACCTTTGATGAGGACTCGTCTACTGAGGTGGTATGGGCTGAGGTTGCCGAGGAAGGTTTGTCGACTGAGTCAGTATGGGTGGAAGTTAGGAACAGCAAGGGAGCAGTCACCTCATTGGGGGTTTTCTACAGACCCCCAAATAGCAGTAGGGAGATCGAAGAACTCATTGGCCGGCAGATTGTTGAAAAGTGCAAACGTAGCAGGTTTGTTGTTATGGGTGACTTCAACTTTCCCAATAGAGATTGGAACCTCCTTAGTGCAGATGGTTTGGATGGAGCTGTTTTTGTCGGGTGTGTTCAGGAGGGCTTCCTTACTCAGTATGTGGACAGGCCGACGAGGGGGGGAGGCCATTTTGGATTTGGTGCTCAGCGATGAGCCAGGACAGGTGTCAGATCTCGTGGTGGGAGAACACTTTGGCGACAGTGACCATAACAGCCTCACATTTACCACAGCCATGGAAAGGGAAAGGAGCAGTTACCAGGGGAAGATATTTAACTGGGGAAAAGGAAAGTATGAAGCTATCAGACAGGATTTGGGAAGTACAGATTGGGAGCAATTGTTCCACAGAAAGGGCACAACAGACATGTGGAGGCTGTTTAAGGAGCAGTTGTTGCGAGTGATGTATAAATTTGTTCCTCTGAGACAGGTAAGAAGGGGTAAGATTAAGGAGCCTTGGATGACGGGTACAGAGGTGCTTCTTGTCAAAAAGAAACAGGCAGCTTACGTAAGGTGGAGGAAGCAAGGGTCTAGCACAGCTTTAGACGATTACAGGCTTGCTCGGAAGGAGTTCAAAAGTGGACTGAGGAGGGCCAGGAGGGGGCACGAAAAAGGCTTGGCAGAAAGGATGAGGGAGAACCCGAAGGCATTTTACTCATACGTGAGGAATAAGAGAATGATCAGGGAGAAGGTAAGGCCGATAAGGGATAGCGTGGGGAACTTGTGTGTGGAGTCTGAGCAGGTAGGGGAAGCCCGAAATGAGTTTTTTGCTTCGGTTTTCACTCAGGAAAGGGACCTTGTTGTGAATGAGAACTTTGAGGAGCAGGTAAACAGGCTTGAACAGATCAAGATTGAGGAAGTTGATGTGCTGGAAATTTTGGCAAACATTAAGATCGATAAGTCCCCAGGGCCAGACCAGATTTATCCAAAGTTGCTCCGCGAGGCGAGAAAGGAGGTTGCTAAGCCACTGGCGAAGATCTTTGCTTCCTCACTCTCCATGGGAGTCGTACCGGAAGATTGGAGGGAGGCAAATGTTGTTGTTCTTTTCAAGAAAGGGACAAGGGAAATCCCTGGAAATTACAGACCAGTCAGTCTTATGTCTGTGGTCAGCAAGGTTTTGGCAAGAATTCTGAGGGATAGGATTTATGACTATTTGAAAAAGCATAGCGTGATTAAAGGGAGTCAGCATGGCTTTGTGAGGGGCAGGCCATGTCTTACAAATCTGCTTGAGTTCTTTGAGGAAGTCACGAGACAGGTTGAAGAGGGTCGAGAGTGGATGTGGTGTACATGGACTTCAGCAAGGCATTTGATAAGGTTCACCACGGCAGGCTCATTCATAAAGTCAGGAGGTATGGGATACAGGGTGATTTGGCTGTCTGGATTCAGAATTGGTTGGCTGACAGAAGGCAGAGAGTGGTTGTAGATGGTAAGTATTCTGCCTGGAGGTCAGTGCTGCGTGGTGTCCCGCAGGGCTCTGTTCTTGGGCCTCTGCTCTTGTAGTTTTTATAAATGACTTGGATGAGGAGGTTGAGGGGTGGGTTAGTATGTTTGCTGATGACACAAAGGTTGGAGGTGCCGTGGATAGTATCGAGGGCTATTGCAGGCTTCAGCGAGACATTGACAGAATGCAGAGCTGGGCTGAGAAATGGCAGATGGAGTTCAACCTGGATAAATGCAAAGTGATGCATTTTGGAAGGTCGAACTTAAATGCTGAATATAGGATTAAAGGCAGGATTCTCGGCAGTGTGGAGGAACGGCGGGATCTTGGTGTTCAAGTGCATAGCTCCCTCAAAGTTGCCACCCAAGTGGATAAGGTTGTTCAGAAAGCATATGTTGTTTTGGCTTTCATTAACAGGGCAATTGAGTTTAAGAGCTGCGAGGTTATGCTGCAGCTCTACAAAACCCTGGTGAGACCACACTTGGAATATTGTGTCCAGTTCTGGTCGCCCTATTATAGGAAAGATGTGGAGGCTTGGGAGAGGGTGCAAAGGAGGTTTACCAGGATGCTGCCTGGACTGGACGGCTTGTCATGAGGAGAGGTTGATTGAGCTCAGACTTTTCTCTCTGGAGAGAAGGAGGAAGAGAGGTGACCTGATCGAGGTGTACAAAGTAATGAGAGGCATGGATAGAGTCAATAGCCAGAGACTATTCCCCAGGGCAGGATTGACTGCCACGAGGGGTCATAGTTTTAAGGTGTTAGGAGGAAGGTATAGAGGTGACGTCAGAGGGACGTTCTTCACCCAGAGAGTTGTGAGCGCATGGAATAGTTTACCAGTGGTAGTTGTGGAAGCAGTCATTAGTGACACTTAAGCGACTGCGAGACATGCACTTGGACAGCAGTGAATTGAGGGGAATGTAGGATAATAAAATGTGAGGCTGGATGAACACAGCAGGCCAAGCAGCATCTCAGGAGCACAAAAGCTGACGTTTCGGGCCTAGACCCTTCATCAGAGAGGGGGATGGGGTGAGGGTTCTGGAATAAATAGGGAGAAAGGGGGAGGCGGACCGAAGATGGAGAGAAAAGGAGATAGGTGGAGAGGAGAGTATACGTGGGGAGGTAGGGAGGGGATAGGTCAGTCCAGGGAAGACGGACAGGTCAAGGAGGTGGGATGAGGTTAGTAGGTAGGAGATGGAGGTGCGGCTTGGGGTGGGAGGAAGGGATGGGTGAGAGGAAGAACAGGTTAGGGAGGCAGAGACAGGTTGGACTGGTTTTGGAATGCAGTGGTGGGAGGGGAAGAGCTGGGCTGGTTGTGTGGTGCATTGGGGGGAGGGGACAAATTGGGCTGGTTTTGGGATGCGGTGGGGGAAGGGGAGACTTTGAAGCTAGTGAAGTCCACATTGATACCATTGGGCTGCAGGGTTCCCAAGCGGAATATGAGTTACTATTCCTGCAACCTTCGGGTGGCATCATTGTGGCACTGCAGGAGGCCCATGATGGACATGTCATCTAAAGAATAGGAGGGGGAGTGGAAATGGTTTGCGACTGGGAGGTGCAGTTGTTTACTGCGAACCGAGCGGAGGTGTTCTGCAAAGTGGTCCCCAAGCCTCCGCTTGGTTTCCCCAATGTAGAGGAAGCCACACCGGGTGCAGTGGATGCAGTATACCACATTGGCAGATGTGCAGGTGAACCTCTGCTTAATGTGGAAAGTCATCTTGGGGCCTGGGATGGGGGTGAGGGAGGAGGTGTGGGGGCAAGTGTAGCATTTCCTGCGGTTGCAGGGGAAGGTGCTGGGTGTGGTGGGGTGGACTACAGTCTACATTTCAGCCTTCCCAATTTGGCCCCAACCATGACCACCTCTACACCCAGAATATTCAGACCCTTCAGAAGCATTTCTCCCTGCGAGTCCTGAAACAGACACTCGCAGCCATGCGCCGACGCCTCCACATACTGCAATCCAGCCTGCCCCAGCTCAGAGCCTCCCTCTCCCAGACCTGCAAAGGACCTCTGCTGTTTTTTATCCTCCGCAGGATCCACAGACTGAACACCCAGTTTCACTCAGCTTTGCTGGACACCAAAAATCGTAAGTACAACAAACTCACTGGCCCCTGCCACCCACAAGAGGATACCTGCGCCTCCCAAATCCCGACTCTGTCCCTGCCCCTCCCCCACCATGCACCCGCCACCATTGACCATGAGGACACGGCCGGAGACCCACCAATGACGTCACATCCGCCTCCGCCGGCCACACCACTTCCGGGACTGCTGCTGCAGTTACCGCCTCCACTTCCAGTTACAACACCTCACACACCACCTTTACCGCAGCTGCTGCCGCCCTCCCCGCTCCTCCAACCGGCGGCGGACCCCCGCCCACGGCCGACGCCGACGGAACCCCGCCCACGGCCGACGACTTCATCGCTCCGCACACAACCTCCGCAGCCAGCAACCCCAGAGAAGACAGCCACACTGAACCCTGCCGCATCTTCACCATTCCCCCAGACCTCCCACTGACTGAGGACGAACGGTCAGTCCTTAGTAAGGGGCTCACCTTTGTCCCCCTACAACCACACATCAACCAATACCAGTCACGGTTGGACATAGAACAGTTTTTCCGCCGCTTTCGCCTCCACGCTTACTTCTTCAACCGGGAATCTAACCCTCCCTCCACTGACCCCTTCACCCGCTTCCAACACAAGTGCTCCTCCTGGACAGCACCCCCAGGCCTCCTACCTTCCCTCGACCTCTTCATCTCCAACTGCCGTCGAGACATTAACCGCCTCAACCTCTCCACCCCTCTCACCCACTCCAACCTCTCCCCTGCAGAACGGGCAGCCCTCCGCTCCCTCCGCTTCAACCCCAACCTCGGCGCAGTGGTAGTATGGCGCACTGACCTCTACATCGCCGAGGCCAAAGGCCAACTCTCCGACACCTCCTCCTACCGCCCCCTCGAACATGACCCCACACCCGAGCACCAAACCATCATCTCCAACACCATTCATGACCTCGTAACCTCAGGGGACCTCCCAGCCACAGCCTCCAACCTCATTGTTCCCCAACCCCGCACGGCCCGTTTCTATCTCCTTCCCAAAATCCACAAACCTGCCTGCCCTGGTCGACCCATCGTCTCAGCCTGCTCCTGCCCCACCGAACTCATCTCCACCTATCTGGACTCCATTTTCTCCCCTTTGGTCCAGGAACTCCCTCCGTACGTCCGTGACACCACCCACGCCCTCCACCTCCTCCAGGACTTCCAATTCCCTGGCCCCCAACACCTCATTTTCACCATGGACGTCCAGTCCCTATACACCAGCATTCCGCATGCAGATGGCCTCAAGGCCCTCCGCTTCTTCCTGTCCCGCAGGCCCGACCAGTCCCCCTCCACCGACACCCTCATCCGCCTAGCCGAACTCGTCCTCACCATCAACAACTTCTCTTTCGATCCCTCCCACTTCCTACAGACTAAGGGGGTGGCCATGGGCACCCGCATGGGCCCCAGCTACGCCTGCCTCTTTGTAGGTTACGTGGAACAGTCCCTCTTCCGCACCTACACAGGCCCCAAACCCCACCTCTTCCTCCGTTACATTGATGACTGTGTCGGCGCCGCCTCTTGCTCCCCAGAGGAGCTCGAACAGTTCATCCATTTCACCAACACCTTCCACCCCAACCTTCAGTTCACCTGGGCCATCTCCAGCACATCCCTCACCTTCCTGGATCTCTCAGTCTCCATCTCAGGCAACCAGCTTGTAACTGATGTCCATTTCAAGCCCACTGACTCCCACAGCTACCTAGAATACACCTCCTCCCACCCACCCTCCTGCAAAAATTCCATCCCCTATTCCCAATTCCTCCGCCTCCGCCGCATCTGCTCCCACGATGAGGCATTCCACTCCCGCAATTCCAGATGTCCAAGTACTTCAAGGACCGCAACTTTCCCCCCACAGTGGTCGAGAACGCCCTTGACCGCGTCTCCCGCATTTCCCATAACACATCCCTCAGACCCTGCCCCCTCCACAACCGGCCAAAGAGGATCCCCCTCGTTCTCACACACCACCCCACCAACCTCCGGATACAACGCATCATCCTCCGACACTTCCGCCATCTACAATCCGACCCCACCACCCAAGACATTTTTCCATCCCCACCCGTGTCTGCTTTCCGGAGAGACCACTCTCTCCGTGACTCCCTTGTTCACTCCACACTGCCCTCCAACCCTACCACACCCGGCACCTTCCCCTGCAACCGCAGGAAATGCTACACTTGCCCCCACACCTCCTCCCTCACCCCTATCCCAGGCCCCAAGATGACTTTCCACATTAAGCAGAGGTTCACCTACACATCTGCCAATGTGGTATACTGCATCCACTGTACCCGGTGTGGCTCCCTCTACATTGGGGAAACCAAGCGGAGGCTTGGGGACCGCTTTGCAGAACACCTCTGCTCGGTTCGCAATAAACAACTGCACCTCCCAGTCGCAAACCATTTCCACTCCCCCTCCCATTCTTTAGATGACATGTCCATTATGGGCCTCCTGCAGTGCCACAATGATGCCACCCGAAGGTTGCAGGAACAGCAACTCATATTCCGCTTGGGAAACCTGCAGCCCAATGGTATCAATGTGGACTTCACCAGCTTCAAAATCTCCCCTTCCCGCACCGCATCCCAAAACCAGCCCAGTTCCTCCCTTCCCCCCACTGCACCACACAACCAGCCCAGCTCTTCCCCACCTCCCATTGCATCCCAAAACCAGTCCAACCTGTCTCTGCCTCCCTAACCTGTTCTTCCTCTCACCCATCCCTTCCTCCCACCCCAAGCCGCACCTCCATCTCCTACCTACTAACCTCATCCCACCTCCTTGACCTGTCCGTCTTCCCTGGACTGACCTATCCCCTCCCGACATCCCCACGTATACTCTCCTCTCCACCTATCTTCTTTTCTCTCCATCTTCGGTCTGCCTCCCCCTCTCTCCCTATTTATTCCAGAACCCTCACCCCATCCCCCTCTCTGATGAAGGGTCTAGGCCCGAAACGTCAGCTTTTGTGCTCCTGAGATGCTGCTGGGCCTGCTGTGTTCATCCAGCCTCACATTTCATTATCTTGGATTCTCCAGCATCTGCAGTTTCCATTATCACTGAGGGGAATGTAGGTTAGGTTATTTTATTTTTGGATTAGGATTATTCCACGGCACAACATAGTGGGCCGAAGGGCCTGTACTGTGCTGTACTTTTCTATGTTCTATGTCCTATATGTTCTATGTTTCCACACTGTAGGGAATCTAATCTTAACTAATCGTCTATCCAATCTCTCTTCATAGCTCAACTACTCCAATCTAGGCACCATCCTGGTGAGTCTTCACTCCACCCCTTACAGAGCAATCACATTCATTCTATAGTGCAGTGACCAGAACCGTACACTGTACTGCAGTAGTGGCCTAACTGAAGCCCTGTATAACTCCAATATAATCCCCCTGCTCTAATAATCTGTGCCATGATTCATAAAGGCAAGTGCCCATGTGCCTTATTTACCATCCAATTAACCTGTCCTGCCATCTTCAGGGATCAGTCGACAATCACACCAAGATCTCTCTGTTCCTCTTAGCTTCCTTTGAAATACAATTCACAGGCCACCATTGTTTTGTCACATCTTCTAAAGAGCATCATGTCACACTTTTCAGGATTAATTTCTATTTACCACTGATGTGCTGATCTCACCAACCTGTGGACAGGGTCTTGTCACCTAAAAGTCCCTCCTCACTATTAACCATCCAACAATCTTTGTGTTATCTGGAAATTTACAGAATATTTCTTTCACATTCTCATCCCGATTATCTATATAAATTACAAACAATATGGGACGAAGCGCGGATCCCTGTGGCATGTCACTGGACACTAGACTCCAGTCACACAAACAGCATTTCACCCCATCCTCTGTCTCCGACCACTTAGACAATTTTGGATCCATTTTGCCAAATTACCTTAAATGCAAAGCACTTTTCCATTCTTTATCAGTCTCCCATGTGAGACCCTGTCAATGGCTTTGCTGAAATCCATATAAACCACATCACTGCGTTACCCTCACCCAAACATTTGGTCATCTCCTCAAAAAATTCAGTCAAATCTGTTCAGCACGGCCTCCCTCTGAAAACACTCTGCTGACTATTCCTGATCAAATCTCGCCTGTCTGAATGGAGATTACTTCTCTCCTTCGGAATTATCTCCGATAGTTGATGCATGACTCACTGGTCTGTGATTCCCTTGTTTATTGCTAACAGCCTTCTTGGAAAGTGGAAACACATCAGCTGTCCTCCAGTCCTCTGGCATCTCCCCTGTAGCCAGAGAAGAATTAAAAATGTGTGTCAGGGCCCCTGTAATTATCTCTCTCACTTCACACGGCAGCCTGGGATACAACTTTTCTTGTAATTCATTCACAGGAAGTGGATGTCACTGGCTGTGCCAGCATTGGTTTATTGCCCTGGGGGTATTTATGAGTCAATCACATTGCTGTGGGTCTGGAGTCACATGTGGGCCAGACCAGGTAATGATGGCAGTTTCTTTCCCTAAAGGACATTAGTGAATCAGATGGGATTTCTGACAATCAACAATGGCTTCATGGTCATTTTTAAACTTTTAATTGCAGATTTTCATTAAATTCAAAACCCATCATCTACCAGGGCAGAATTCAAACCCCAGTCCCCAGAAGATGACCAGGATCCTTCGCCTCAGCCAGACCTGGAATTTTGTCCACTTTTGAGCTCACCGAAACCTCCATTGACTCCTCACTCTCTTTGTCAAATTGCTGAAGAACCTCACAGTCCATGTTCCCAAATTCTATGCACCGTTTTTTTCTCCAAAATGAAAACCCAACTGCGACCCTCTGGTTCCTTGCACAGATTGCCCCTTTGGTCCCTAATGGGCTCTACTCTTTTCCTGGTTATCCTTTTCTGTTTGATATATTTGTAGAATATCTCAGCATTCTCATTGAGTTGCTTCCTTTGTATCTGCAAAAGCCTCTCTTTTCCTTCTTATCAATCCTGAGTATTTCTGGGCTTGTTACTCCGACATTTCAGCCTGTTGGGTTTATACTCTGTGCAGGAATTCTGTCCCCTCTACAGCCTTTACAATATGACTTTCCAATTAATGTTGGGAAAGTTAAAATCCCCTCATTTAATTATGTTATTATTTTTACGCACATCATTGAACTGTTGACATGTCCGATTGCCTATTGCCTCTCGACTGTTGGGGGGCCCATAAATACACTCCCAGCAATGCGACTGCTGCCTTTTTATATCTCAGCTCGCCACACAAAACCTCGTTGGAAGAGGAAGTGCTGGAGGGTGGAGAAATCCCGGGACCTGATCAAGTATAATCCAAGAGGTTGTGGGAAGTTAGGGAAGAAATTGCAGGGTCCCCAGCAGAATCATCTTGCAACATCTATAACCGTGGGTGAGGTGCTGCAGGACTGGAAGGTGGCTATTGTTGTGTGTTTAAGAAAGGCTGCAAGGAGAATCATAGAGCTCGGAGTCCGACTTCAGTGCTGGGTAATTTGTTGGAGGTGATTCTGAAAGATAGGATTTACATACATGTGGAAAGGTAAGGATTGGTTAGGGATAATCGCATGGTTTCATTCAAGGGAAATTGTGTCTCACAAACTTGATTGAGTTTTATTTAACAAAGTACCAACTGAAAGATAAGGCAGAGTGGTAGATGTTGTTTACTTGGGCTTTAGTAAAGCCTCTGACGAGGTTCCACATGGCAGACTCTGAGTAAAGTTAGAGCACATGGTATTCAGGGTGAGCGTACCAACTGGATACAAAGTTGGTTTTACTTTGGAGACAGAGTTTGGTGGTGTTGGGGGATTGTTTTTTGGACTGTGATCATTGGTGTTCCACAGGTACTGGGTTCACTTTTGCTTGTCATTGATATAAATGATTTGGATGAGAATATGGGAGGTGTGCTGAGTAAGTTTGAAGATGACATCAGGATGAGTGGGATTGTGGACAGTGAAGAAGGTTATCTAAGACCAGAAAGAAATCTTGACCAATTGGGTCAATGGGCTGAGGAGTAGCAGACGGAGTTTAATTTGGACAGATGTGAGGTATTGCATTTTAGTGAAACAAAAAAGGGCAGGACTTATACAACTAATGGTATGCCCCAGGGCGGTGTTGTAGAACAGAGAGAATGAGGGGTTCAGCTACAAAATCCTTTGAAATCTGTGTCACAGGGCAGTTCAGAGCCCATTTAGCACACTTACCTTCATTACTCTGACCTTTGATGATGGGAGATAGGACATCATGTTGACATTGTATGGGATTTTGGCCTCTCCTGGACGGCTGTGTCCAGTTCTGGTCAGAGAGTCGTAGAGTCACAGAGATGTACAGCACGAAAGCAGAACCTTCACTCCTACTTGTCCATGTTGCCCAGATATCCTACATAAGTCTCGTCCACTTGCCAGCGTTTGGACCATAATTCGTCTGAGCACTCCCTATTCATTTGCCCATCCAGATGCATTTTAAATTTAGTAATTGTACCAGCCTCCACACCTTCCTCTGGCAGCTCATTCCATCCATGAGTCACCCTCTGTGTGTAAAAATTGTCCCTAAGATCCCTTTTCAATCTTTCCCCTCTCGCCTTAATCCTGTGCCCTCGAGGTTGGGACTCCCCCACCCTGGAGAAAAGACTTTGTCGATTTACTCAATCCAAACCCGTCATGATTTTGTAAACTTCTATAAGGTCACCCTTCAGCCTCCAATGCTCCAGAGAAAATCGTCCCAGCCCATTCAGCCTGTCTCTATAGCTCAAAGCGTCCAACCTTAGCAACATCCTAGTAAATATTTTCTGAATCCTTTCAAGTTTCACAACATCCTTCCAATAGCAGTGAGACCAGAATTGCACACAGCATTCCGAAAGTGGCCGAACCAATGTCCTGTACAGCTGCAACATGACTTCCCAGCTCCGATACTCAATGCACTGACCAATAAAGGTGATCAAACCAAATACCTTCCTCACTCTCTTACCAACCTGTAACTCCACGTTCAAGGACGCCCTGTTGTAGGAAGAATGTTCTTAAACTGGAGAGGGTTCAGAACAGATTCACCAGGATGTTGCTGGGAATGGAGGATTTGATTTATAAAGAATAGATTGGAAAATCCGAGACATTTTTCCCTGGAGCGTAGGAGGTTTAGCAGTGACCTTATGAATGTTTCTAAAACCGTGACCGGCACAGATAATGTATATGGCATGGTCTTTTCCCACAGGTGGGGTAGTTCTGAGCTGGGAGCGTATTTTAAGGTGAGAGGAGAAAGATTTAGAGAAGACATAAGGGGCAACTATTTTACGAGAGAATGGTTCATGTTCGAATGAGCTTCCCAGAAAGTGGTGGATGCAGATACAGTTACACCATTTAAAAGACATTTGGCGAAGTACTTTAACAGGAAAGATTTGGAGGGATAAGGGCCAAATGCAGACAGGTGGGTCTGATTTTGGGAACATGGTAGGCATGAACTGGTTGGACCAAAGGGTCTGTTTCCATGCTGTATTACTCTCTGACTCTATATTGTCCCTCCTTACGGCAGTGACTGACTCCAGAATTAACTATTCAACACTATCTCCTCTATTATATCCCCTCCCCGTCACCTGAAGATCCTATGTCCCATAATGTTAAGTTTCCTGTCCTGCTGCTCCCTCAATCGAATCTGTGGGGTGTGAACAATGTTGCAATTCTACATGTTAATCTACACATATAACTCATCTGCTTTACCTGTCATGCTCCAAACATTAAAGTAGATACCATGCAGCCTCACCTTCCTCCCTTGAAACTCAACATTGTTGAATTCCCTTGGTGTTTGATCATTTACGACAGTAAGCCATGTTCCTATTGTACTGACACTCTGTGTCCCCTGCCCCTGCTGATCTACTTTAAATTCCTCCCAAATGCACTGTAACCCACCCTCACTGATGATGGCTCCATTCTAGTTTGGGTTCAGAGTGTCCTAGTTGTGCAGGTCCTGACTTCCCCAGAAACGGTGCCAGGGTGATGCAGGAATTTAAAACCCTTTTCATTCCTGCACTAACTCTTGAACCATGCATTTATCTGATGAAATTTCCTCTTTCCACATTTGCTGGCATGTGGCAATGGGAGTAATCCAGAGATTACAACCTTTGAGGTGCTACTCTTTAATCTACAGCTCAGCTCCCTAATTGTCATCTATCATTCTACCGACAATCATTGGTCCCAATGTGTACTACAACCTCCGAAGCATCACCCTCCCTGTTCAGGATGTCCTGCAGCAGTTCAGTGACATCCTGACCCTGTCACCAGGGAGACAACATTCTATCCTGGAGACACATCCTGGAGATTTCAGAAATGCCTGTCTGTTCCCCTGACGAATAAATCCTGTATCACGACTGCTCCCGCTTTCTGCTTGCTCCTCTCCTGCACAGTCAGGCTACCTGTGGGGCCAGAAGCTTGATTCTGCCTGCACTCCCTTGAGGATCTAGTATCCCATCAGCTTCAAAATGGAAAGTGGATTTGTAATCGGGATCCCAAGGGACTCTTGCAGTGCCTCTGGAACAGATGGGACATGAGCGCAGGCCTCTCAGTCCAAAGGAGAGGGACATTCTCCATTGCAATGGCACCCTCCATTTTGATTTTATTAAATGCTAACAGTCTGAGAAAATGGGCCTTAACCCTCTTTTAATCAACATGTTCAGAGATATAATTACACACGTCTGGAGCAGGTGGGACTTGAGCCCAGGTCTCCTGGTTCAAAAGAAAGATCACTGTTACAGAGCCACATGAACCCAAAAGGAAGGCCAGCTGCATTTGGCTTTTGAATCAGTCTATTCAGAGTTGTAATGACACATCTCGACAAGAGTACGGTTTGAACTTGAATCTCTGGGCTCAAGAGACAGACATGACCAACCGTGTCATCCATTCAGTTACAGTTGCTCAAATAATTGTGTAGAGTCACCTGTTTTTTGAATCAAGATTTTCACAGATGTTATTCCACAGCTCATGAACAGATGGGTCTTGAACCTGACCCTCCAGGTCCAGTGGGAGAGTTGCAACAATTGCATACCACTAGGGTGCCTTCCTTGGGATTTTAATTCAATCCTGCCCCTCACGCATAAGTGCCACCCCCGAGTCTGTTTCACAGTGATACTGATCGGCTGCACATTCCTCCCAGTCTGTTTCACAGTGATACTGACCAGCTGCACACTCCCCCCAGTCTGTTTGACAGTGATACTGACCTGCCGCACACTCCTCCCAGTCTGTATCACAGTGATACTGACCTGCTGCACACTCCTCCCCAGTCTGTATCACAGTGATACTGATCGGCTGCACACTCCTCCCCAGTCTGTTTCACAGTGATACTGACCTGCCGCACACTCCCAGTCTGTATCACAGTGATACTGACCTGCCGCACACTCCCCCAGTCTGTTTCACAGTGATACTGACCTGCCGCACACTCCCAGTCTGTATCACAGTGATACTGACCTGCCGTACTCTCCCCCCCAGTCTGTTTCACAGTGACACTGACCTGCCGCACACTCCTTTCTCTGAGACAACTGTGTACAATTCAGAAACAGATCTTTCAGCCTGCCACATCCATGCTGACCAGTTTCATAAATCGACTGAGTCCTGTTTGCCTGCGTTTGTCCCCTGTCCACCTGAAACCTTTCTTCTCCAAATGTCTTTTAAATGGTATCATTGTGCCCACATTTACCACCTCCTCTCATTGGGTTTATGCTCCATATCTGTGTGAAAAAGCTGTCTCTCAGGTCCCTTTTAAGTCTTTCTCCTCTCACCTGACACATATACCTCTGGTTTCAGACTCTCCACCCTGGAGCAAAGACCTTGGGTATTCACCCTGTCCATTGCCCTCATGTTTTTTCTCAATCTCCATATGATCACCCCTCAGACTCCTGCACTCCAAGGAAATATGTCCCAGCCTATCCAGCCTCTCCTTCTTCCTCAAACATTCCAGACTGGATCATCCTTGTCAGTCTTTTTCACATCCTTTCCAATTTAACAGCATCCCTCCCACAGGAGGGTGACCAGATTTTTTACACAGTACCCCAAATATGGCCTTTCCACTGCCTTGTACACCTGTAACGTTCCGTCTAAATGTCTATACTCAGTGCTCTGGCCGATGAAGGCAAGTATCCCAAACATCACCTTCACTGCCCAGCCTACTTGTGATGCCATTTTCAAGGATGTACCGAAACCCCTTGGTCTCTCTGTTGGACAACCCCCCCAAAATGGTCCTACCACTAACTGTGTAACTTCTGCTCTGGTTTGTCTGATAAAAATGCAACACCTCACATTTCTGAGAATTAAATTCCATTTGTCATTTCTCAGCCCACTGACCCAGTTGATCCAGACCCCATTGTATTCGTACATTAACTACTTCGCTGCCCACTATACCACCAAATGTGGTGTCGCCTGCAAACTAATGACCGTGTTTCACATGTTCACATTGAAATTGTTAATATAAATGATGAACAACAATGGACCCAGCATTGATCCTTGCAGCACACCATTGGTCACAGGCCTCTAGTCTGATCAACTTGCGATCTCACCCTGCTAACCAGTCGATCATGCAGGAACTTGTGACGGCCTTGCTAAAGTCCATGAGGATAACATCTACTGCTGTACCTTCATTTATCTTCTCACAATTTCCCCTGCATGAAGCCATGCTGACTATCCTTCTTCGTCCTCGGCTTTCCAAATGCAAATAGATCCTGACGGTATGGACCTTACCAGTACTGACATCAGACACTCTGATCTATAGTTCCCTGACTTTTCCTTGCAGCCTTTCTGAAGTAATGGCATCACGTTAGCCACGCTCCTGTCTTGAACCATCTCGCCCGTGGCTGTCGATGTTATAGGTCTCTCTAACAAGGGCCTCCCAACTGTTTTCCTCCCTTCCCACAATGTCCTGTGCCACACTTAATCAGTTAATCTGGGAATTTATCTACCTTTATGTATTTTAAGACCTCCTCTTCTGTCATTTAGACTCTTTTCGAGACATCACCATTTATTCTCCCAAGCTCCCCAGCTTCCGTGTTTTTCTACACAGTAAATACTGATGTGAAATATTCATTTTGGATCTCACCCATCTGCTGTGTTTCCACACATAGACAGCCTCATTAACCTTCAAGCCCTATTATCTCCCTCATTCCTTATTTTTGGCCTGAATATAGTTGTAGAATCCCTTTGGATTCTCCTATTGCGAAAGCTACCTCATATCCCTTTTTCCCTCCTGATTTCCCTCTAAAGTGTACTCCTACACCTCCTATGCTCCTCGAGGGATTCACTCGATCCCTGCTGTCTGTACCTGACATATACCTCCTTTTACTTCCCCAGATCCTCAATATCTTCAGTCATCCAGTGTTCCTTACTCAGACCAGCATTGCCCTTCACACTTAGAGGAACATGCTGGCACAGAACTCTAGTTATCTCACTTGTTGAAAGATTCCCACTTGCCAGAAATCCCTTTACCTGTGAACAGCCTCTTCCAATCAACTTTTGAAAGCTCCTCTCCATTACCATCAAAATTGGCCCTTTCCCCCAGTGTAGAACTTTGACTTGTGGGCCAGGCCGATCCTTTTCCTTAATGACCTTTAGACTAATAGAATTGTGGTTATGTGTCCCTTAGTGTTCTCCCACAAACACCTCAGTCACCTTCCCTTCCTGATTTCCCAAAAGGAGGACAAGCTCTGCCCCTTTCTCGTTGGGTCAGCTGCACACATCTTGCAGGCAATGTGTTCCCATGCAGCTGCAGGCTTGTTATTCCAGACAGAGGTAGCGGGTTTGGAAGATGATTTTGCAGGAGCCTTGTAGAGTTGTTGCAGTCTGTCTTGTCAGTGGCATACACCGCTGTCAGTGCATTGATCAGAGAGTGAATAAATCTTGCACGTGACATTTCTGGTGCCAATCAAGTGGGCCATTTGTCCTGGATGGTGTCAGGCTTCTTGAGTCTTATTGGAGCTGCACTCTTCCAGGCAAGTGCAGAGTATTCCATCACACTCCTTATGGTGGCCTTGTTAAGGGAGTTAGGAGGTGTGTTACTTGTTACACAATTCCCAGATTCAGCCCAACCCCAACAGAACAGTGGGTCTGCTCTTGGAATCACACAGCCCCTGTTAACCCTTTACCTGAGATCTTCAAAGGGTGAGAAGGACTCGTGAAGCATTGCCAGTCAGGATATCGGAGATATTGTGCATCTACCCATCAGCATGGCCACTGCATATTTTAAAGGCACTGTACAAATCACACCATCCATCAGGTACTCAGTTCCTGTTGGGGACCAAGTCATGAGGGCAACAATGACAGGCCAGTGGAAAAGCTTTCAGATCAAACATTTAGCCCCTAATTCAAGAT
>NC_081387.1:23325662-23380662 GCF_030684315.1 Stegostoma tigrinum
CTCTCCCTCTCTCTCAATCTCGCTCTCTCTCTCAATCTCTCTCTCTCCCTCTCTCTCTCTCTCTCTCTCGCGCGCTCGCCCTCTCTCTCTCCCTCTCTCTCTCGCTCTCTCTCTCCCTCTCTCCCTCCTTCTTCCTCCCTCCCCCTCTCTCTCTCTCTCTTTCTCTCTCTTTCTCTCTCTCTCTCTCTCTCTCTCGCCCTCTCTCTCTCTGGATGGTTGGAGGCCCACTGCAGGGCCAGGTGGATAGGTAGATTCTACACTGAGGGAATAGCTGCCAGGGATCTCTCCTTATCACTCTCTGCTGCACCTTCTAGAATGTTCTCTGCTCCGCAGCTCATCAATCTTCCAGGTCAAGGCCACAGTGTCCAATGGGTCCGTGATGCCATGATTGGAAAACACTGGCGCTGCCTCGATGCCCATCCACTGATCTGTTGAGCGCACACCCCATCTCTCCATTTCGTGGCCTTGGGCACCAGTGAGTTTGCTCACCTTCCTCCAGTAACAAACCAGCCTCGTTATCGAGCGCAATGTGTATCAGACTGTATGTAGATTTTATTGTCAGAAACAACTCAACCACGTTGTCTTCATAAAAAATGAACAACTCGGCTATTGCAAACAAATCTCACCCAAGTGATGATAAGCAAAAGCTGTAACCTTGCATATAAATATCGCTACCTATTGAAACACACAAACATGTGCACACGCACACACACACAGACACACACAGACACGCACACACGCACTCACACGCACACACGCACTCACACGCACACACACACTCACACACAGACACACACACACAAACACAGACACACACACACACAGACACACGCACACACAGACACAGGCACACACACACACACACACACACAGACACACACGCTCAAGCACACACACACACAGACACACACACACGCACACACACACACGCGCACACACACGCGCACACACACACACACACACACACACACACACACACACACACACACACACACACACACGCTCAGACACAAACACACAGACACCCACGCACACACAGACACACACACAAGGCACATGTTTTAAATGTGATGGAATACGCCCCGTGTGCCTGGATGAGAGCAGCTCCAACAGCACTCAACAAGATCCAACCCACTCAGGGACAAGGCAGCACCATAGCCAAACGCAGGCACTTCATTCACCACCGACACTCAGCAAACTGCAGTATACACCGTCTGCAAGATGAACTGCAGTAATTCACCAGGCTCCTTCAACAGCACCTTCCAAACCTACAACATCTTTCATCTAGAAAGACAAGGATAGCAGATACCTGCAAGTTCCCTTCCAAGCCTCTCACCATCCTGACTTGGAAACATATTGCCGTTCCTTCACTGTAGCTGCATCAAAACCCTGAAAGTTTCTCCCTCGTGGCATTGTGAGACTGCTACAGCACAAGCACATGGCTCAAGCAGGAAGCTCGCCACCACTTTCCCAAGGGTAACAAGCGATGGCAATAAATACTGGTCCAGACAGCAATGTTCACATCCGATAAACGAATTTAAAAAAAACTCTGGGGAAAATAATGAAAACTCTGCAGAGTATTTTCTTAAAAGTACCTTCGCCATGTGCAGCTAAATTTTGAAAACAGAATCAGTCACAGACTGCCCCAAATGCTGGCCTGTTGTCAAAGTCACCGTTGGCATTGAGATTTCTTCCTCAGTCGGTCACGGCTTCTGACATTTTAACTGGAGACAGGACGAGTGGATCTGAAATCTACTTTGAAACGTTCCACTTGCAGTGATGTGGCCAGACAGTGGGTTCTCAACTCAATTCAATGAGGTGTTTCAGATTGGGAGTGAGGAAAGGGTGTTGTTATCATGGCAAGTCTTCTCAGATGATAATGGGAACTGCAGATGCTGGAGAATCCAAGATAATAAAGTGTGAGGCTGGATGAACACAGCAGACCCAGCAGCGTCTCAGGAGCACAAAAGCTGACGTTTCGGGCCTAGACCCTTCATCAGAGAGGGGGATGGGGTGAGGGTTCTGGAATAAATAGGGAGAGAGGGGGAGGCGGACCGAAGATGGAGAGAAAAGAAGATAGGTGGAGAGGAGAGTATAGGTGGGGAGGTTGGGAGGGGATAGGTCAGTCCAGGGAAGATGGACAGGTCAAGGAGGTGGGATAAGGTTAGTAGGTAGGAGATGGAGTGCGGCTTGGGGTGGGAGGAAGGGATGGGGGAGAGGAAGAACAGGTTAGCGAGGCAGAGACAGGTTGGGCTGGTTTTGGGATGCAGTGGGTGGAAGGGAAGAGCTGAGCTGGTTGTGTGGTGCAGTGGGGGGAGGGGACGAACTGGGCTGGTTTAGGGATGCGGTGGGGGAAGGGGAGATTTTGAAGCTGGTGAAGTCCACATTGATACCATTGGGCTGCAGGGTTCCCAAGCGGAATATGAGTTGCTGTTCCTGCAACCTTCGGGTGGCATCATTGTGGCACTGCAGGAGGCCCATGATGGAGAGACCACTCTCTCCGTGACTCCCTTGTTTGCTCCACACTGCCCTCCGACCCCACCACACCCGACAACTTCCCCTGCATCCGCAGGAAATGCTACACTTGCCCCCACACCTCCTCCCTCACCCCTATCCCAGGCCCCAAGATGACTTTCCATATTAAGCAGAGGTTCACCTGCACATCTGCCAATGTGGTATACTGCATCCACTGTACCCGGTGTGGCACACGCTACATTGGGGAAACCAAGCGGAGGCTTGGGGACCGCTTTGCAGAACACCTACGCTTGGTTTGTAATAAACAACTGCGCCTCCCAGTCGCAAACCATTTCCACTCCCCCTCCCATTCTTTAGATGACACGTCCATCATGGGCCTCCTGCAGTGCCACAATGATGCCACCCAAAGGTTGCAGGAACAGCAACTCATATTCCGCTTGGGAACCCTGCAGCCCAATGGTATCAATGTGGAGTTCACCAGCTTCAAAATCTCCCCTTCCCCCACTGCATCCCAAAACCAGCCCAGTTCGTCCCCTCCACCCACTGCATCCCAAAACCAGTCCAACCTGTGTCTGCCTCCCTAACCTGTTCTTCCTCTCACCCATCCCTTCCTCCCACCCCAAGCCGCACCTCCATCTCCAACCTACTAACCTCATCCCGCCTCCTTGACCTGTCTGTCTTCCCTGGACTGACCTATCCCCTCCCTACCTCCCCACCTATACGCTCCTCTCCACCTATCTTCTTTTCTCTCCATCTTCAGTCCACCTCCCCCTCTCTCCCTATTTATTCCAGAACCCTCACCCCATCCCCCTCTCTGATGAAGGGTCTAGGCCCGAAACGTCAGCTTTTGTGCTCCTGAGATGCTGCTTGGCCTGCTGTGTTCATCCAGCTTCGCATGTTATTACCTAAGTCTTCTCAGATTCTCTGTTTCAAATCCAGTCGCTTCATTTCACTGACAAACTGGGATGTGTGATCTTAGAAACTCCAGTCCAGCGACTTATGTACTTTCCAAGTGCAACACTTTCACCTGCTGTCGCCAATGGAGTGGTGGGGGTCTTCTACTCGGTGTTTTAGTCTTTGGTGTAGTTCCTTGGCTAATCTGTAGGTTGGTGCTCCAGGTAGCGACACTTATGGGTCTGACGGGGGGGCTCCGGGTTTGTGAATTTTTGGTTCTACAGAATATGATTCGCTTCACCCAAGAATTCCTGAACACCATCAAAGACGCCAAGATAGAAGAAGATGAAATAATGGTCTCCTTTGACGTAACAGCCCTGTTCACATCTATCAACATCGACCTGGCCAAAGAAACACTGACTACACTATTAGAAGAACCGAAGACACATACACCAGACACCAGCAACCTCATCAGCAAGGACAACATCATCAAGCTAGTGGACCTATGCCTCACCACCCACTTCACTTTCAATAACAAAACCTACAGACAAACCAACGGTACACCCATGGGATCTCCGATATCAGGGTTCTTAGCAGAGGCAGTAATGCAGACACTCGAACAAACAGCTCTGCCAATCATCCAACCCAAACTTTGGGTCCGCTATGTGGATGACACCTTTGTCATCACTAAACAAAACAAATTAGAGGAAACCTTCAAGACCATCAATAATACCCTTACTGGCAAAACATTCACAAAAGAGGAGGAAAACAACAATAAACTGCCATTCCTAGATGTCACAGTAGAGCGAACAGCCAATGGGGAACTTCAAACCAGCGTCTACAGGAAAACAACACATACGGACCAAATACTGAACTACAGGAGCAACCATCCCAACACCCACAAACGAAGCTGCATTAGAACATTATTCCAACCAGCCACCACACACTGCAGCACAAAGGAACTACGCAGAGCAGAGGAAAATCACCTATACAGCGTATTCAAAAAGAATGGGTACCCAATGAACACAATCCGCCGATTTCTCAGCAACAAACCCAAACATACAAACAAAACGGGCTCAGAAACCATAACCAATCTCCCCTACATCAAAGACATTTCCGAAATGACTGCCAGACTACTCGGACCCCTTGGCATCAGGGTAGCCCACAAACCCACCAACACACTAAAACAGCAGTTAATGAACTTAAAAGATCCTATACAGACAACAAATAAAACAAACATCATCTACAAAATACCTTGCAAGAACTGTGACAAACACTACATTGGACAAACAGGCCGAAAGCTAGCCACCAGGATACATGAACATCAACTAGCCACAAAATGACATGACCCACTATCACTCGTATCCTTACATACAGATAAGGAAGGACACCACTTTGATTGGGACAACACATCCATCCTAGGACAAGCCAAACAGAGACACGCACGAGAATTCCTAGAAGCATGGCATTCCAACCGGAACTCCATCAACAAACACATTGATTTGGAGCCAATCTACCATCCCCTGAGAAAAAGAACAGGAAATGACATCACCAAAGCAGGAAATGACATTACCAACCCAAGGAAACCTAACCAGATAAATAGAAAGCGGGACATAACACCAGCGCTTCGTCAGAGGCTCACTGACGATGTTACCTAGAATGGTGACGAAACGTCTGAAAATGAACCTTCCAGCTCAGCGAGCAAACTCACATCCAGATCATTATATGATATATTGCCAAGCTGGATGAGAGTATTGTTTCCATGGATTTGCTAATATCTTCAGGGACAGTTACATTCCCACAAATGTGCCAATGGGTTGTACATGTGTGTGACACAGATGTGAGAATAGCCTGATCCCGGATTGGGGAGGTGACATGCTTTTTGGGAAAATGTCAGTCATGAGGTAGCAACAGCAGTAGTGTGCACGTTGGGAGGGAATAGCTTTGGGGCTTATGGTGACCTTTTTCTGACGCACTAATGATCAAAGGCGTTTCTGAAAGAATGGATGAAGTGAAAGTTAGACTCAGTAATGGTGACAATGAAATGATTACCGGTGCTGTAAAAATTGGTCTCATTCACAAATGCCCTTTCCCAGATGGAAATCCAAGTAAATAAAAGCAGAAATAACAGAAGAAACTCAGCAGATCTGGCAGGATTTGTGGAGATAGAAACTGGGATAATATTTCAAGCCCAGTGACCCATCTTCAGAACCAGCGAATACTGATTCATCAAGGGGCAAAAGTGAGGGAAGGTGGGAAATAAGTTCAAAAAATATCACCAGTGAAGAAGTACCAGTGAGACGCAAGGGACTAAAGGCCAGCTCCTCAGTGGTTGCATCCCAGGATACTAAAGAAAGTAGTTACAGAGACAGAGGATGTAATCTTTCAAGTAGCCTCATATTTTGGAAAATCCCCCAATTGTAAAACTGCAAATGCAACAGACTTATTCAAAAAGGGAAAGAGACAAAAACAGGCAACTATTGGCCAGTTGTCTCAATATCTGTTATTGAGCAAGTGTTCGAGTTTGTGATAGTGAAACCTTTAGAAATACATAATATAATCAAGCAGAGCCAGCATGGCTTCATGAAAGGGAAATCTTGCCTGTCAAATTAGTTAGAATTCCTTGAGGATATAATAAGCACGATAGATAAAGGGGAAGCAGTGGATGTAATATATTTGGATTTCCAAAAAATTATCAAAAAGCTGTTGGAGGGAGATATACCAAAGAAGAATCTTATGTCCCGTGTTCCTTAGCAGAGTTTATTCAGAGTTCGATGACCACTAATGTGGGATAGGCCAGAGACCACAGCGACCTGACCTTCACTTGGGGAACAGTTGTCCTCATCATAACAAGCTCGGATTGGAGAACAACGATGCTCTGAGTTCCTCAGCAAAATACAACATTATTTACCCTTTGCATCACAATAATTCTGTGCAACATTGATGTCACTGTTAGCCACATACTCCTTATCTATGTGTCCAATCCAGTAAACATGTGGACAGCCCTAGGACCTCCAGTAATCTCATGATGTCTACCCAGATACATCCATAATTTGACTTTGGGATCCTACAACGCTTCTGACAGTTTTATTCCTCCCCAGACATATGCCAGCTGCATCGCATTGTTTACCAATAACCGAAACAGTTGTTTTTCATGAAGAACTCTTCCAAATTCTGCATGAACTTTTGTATGGCAGATTAGGGGAGATATTAATTTCTATCAATTGTTATAACCTGCTCTGGGCTCTAACGTCCCCAGGGTGCACTCTCCTCAGGCCTTACCTAACCTGCTGTGGGATCTAACCTCCCCAGTGCGCACTCTCTTTGGGCCTTACCTAACCTGCTATGGGGGTCTCACCTCCCCAGTGCGCACTCTCCTCGGGCCTTATCTAACCTCCTTTGGGGCTCAAAGCTCCACACTGTGCACTCTCCTCGGGCCTGATCTAACCTGCTATGGGACTGTAACCTCCCCAGTGCGCACTCTCCTCGGGCCTTATCTCACCTGCTGTGGGGGGTCTAACCTCCCCAGTGCGCACTCTCCTCGGGTCTTATCTAACCTGCTGTGGGGGGTCTAACCTCCCCAGTGCGCACTCTCCTCGGGCCTTATCTAAACTGATGTGGGCTTTAACCTCCCCAGTGCGCACTCTCCTCAAACCTTATCTAACCTGCTATGGGCTGGAACCTCCCCAGTGCGCACTCTCCTCGGGTCTTATCTAACCTGCTATGGGCTCGAACCTCCCCAGTGCACACTGTCCTCGGGTCTTATCTAACCTGCTATGGGCTGGAACCTCCCCAGTGCGCGCTCTCCTCGGGTCTTATCTAACCTGCTATGAGCTGGAACCTCCCCAGTGCGCACTGTCCTCAGGCCTGTCCTACATCTGCCTGAAGTTTCAATTGTTTGTGTCTCTCAGCCGTGACCTTTCTTTGTACGTCTTTGGAAACGGTTTTATGGAGGTCGTGTTTCCACCATTTATTACTTTATCTTCCCTAGTGATACATTGGGTCTCTTTATTGCCTGGAAACATTGGCTCACGGAATGCAACTGACCTTTTCACACGAATTTGTTTGCCCCTCTGATTCTACAGTTGGCTAACTAATGGGAGTCAGGGTTAAGGTAAAGGGTCATTTTGAGAGTGGAGTTTTGTTATGCAGTGCCACAGGGATCAATGCCAGTCCCACAATTGTTCACAACATGGATTCACAACTTGCACAATGAAAGTGAATGGTTTGTTGCCGAGTTGGCAGATGACACAATAATCAGTGAGAAGACAAGTGATGACAATCACTAAGACCATGACTGATGTGATTTTTAACTTCAATTCTTCACTCCTGCATCTCACACATAATCTTTCAGCCCTTGGTAATCAGGAATTTATAAACCTTTGTGTGAAAGGTATTTGATGATACTGCATCCACTGCCTTTTGGGGAAGGGAATTCCAAAGACTTTCAACCCTCTGAGTGCAAGATGTTTCCCGATTTCTGACTTAAATGGGTGATCCTTATATTTAAACAATGATCCCTCGTGCTAGGTTCTCCCACAAGGTGAAACATCCTTTCAACATCCACTCAGTCAAGTCCCCTCAGGATTCTCTATCAATCGTTTCAATAAAGTCCCCTCTGACTCTCCTAAACTGGAGAGGCTACAGGCCTGGACTGTCTAACATTTCCTCATAAAGCAACCGGCTCATTCCAGTATTAATCTCATAAACTTTCTGTTATTGGCTTCCAATGTATTAATATCCTTGTGTAAATATGATGACCAGGATTGTACACCATATTCCAGATATGGATTCACCAATGGCCTGTATAACTGAAGCATGACTTCCCGGATCATGCATTCAGCTCCTTTCACAATAAACTGTAATATTTGATGGGCTTTCCTGATTATTTGCTGTCGGGTGTCAGGTCAGCCCTGATCTCATTGAATGCTGGGACAGACTTGATTAGCTGAATGGCTTATTTCAGTTCCTATGCCTCATAGCCTGAACCTCACTTTTGAGCTGTATGATCAATTGCCGATAGAAACATTTTAATCACTAACAACAATTAAACAGCATATAATTTTATTCACTTTCTAAATTAAGTCAACATTATTTATGATTGAAAGATAATTCAATCCCACACAAGGAGCTGTGAAGGTTCAGTTATTGAGTAGATTTGTGTCAGAGATCGATTGATATTTCGATAAAGGAATCATGGGATATGGTAATATTGTGGGAAAGTGGTACAAAGGGAGAATATATTCCATGATCTAGTGAAACATGTGAGAGACCGAATGGCCCACTCCAGCTCCTGTTACATGTGTTTTTATTTGTATAAGTTTTCACACTGATTGCTGCAGTAATGAGTTTAAATGTAAAATCCTGCCCATTTGTTCCCTCTATTGAGGTAACTTGTGGATTTTTTTGAAGGTTATTAGCCTTTCCCAGGATTACAACATCAGACTTTATGTGGACTATGATATGTAAAAATGTAAGTTAAAATATTCTGTGCAGAGTTTGCACATCCTCCCCGTGTCTGTGCGGGAGCTTCTTTCGGGTACTCCGAATTCCTGCCACAGTCCAAAAGATGTGCAGGTTAGGTGGATTGGCCATCCTAAAATACCCAAAGTGTTCAGGGTCAGAGGGGTGTGGCTCTGGGTGGGATGCTCTGAGGGTCAGTGTGGACTTGTTGGGCTGAACAGATTCTATGATTCCTAATTTTCCCAATGAACTGCTACTTGATGGTTCCAAATCACAATAAAAAAATTGCTGAATTCAAATTCATTTACAAATGCAGTTCTGGAGGAATTGTACATTGTAGGGAAGTTTATATTTTAGAAAATCTGCTGTTTTCAGTGTAATTTTGCTCTGTGGATTACATAAATACTGAATTATATGTTTTATTGTTGTGTTCACGAGGTGAGTTCCATGTCGTTGGACCTGCTGAACCTTTTGAAGCCATTTTGGGAGAAGATGCTCTGTTGGAATGCCAGCTTGTGCCAGCCATCCCTGCCAGCAACATGTCGGTGCAGTGGTTTAAATCAGGTCTAGATTCACCCGTTCATGTGTACAGACATGGGGACCAAGATGCTGCTGCTCAGCACAGGAATTACAGAGGAAGGACAGAACTGTTGAAAAATGAACTGACCCAAGGAGCCATTTCTCTTCGAATAAAGAACACAACAGTTTTTGATCGAGGGGAATACAGATGTTTAGTTAATAGCGGAACCTATTCTGCAGAAGCTGCAGTCTCACTGAATGTCATAGGTCTGTACACCTCAGTAACTTTGGAGAAGTGATATGTCTCTGAGTTCGAAAAGACCAGTTTAAACTAATTAATATTTTGACATTGAACAATTAAATTAATTTAACGTTTGTAATATAGCAGTGTGAAATAAGGCGTGGGAACGTTGGACAAGAGTTGGCCATGCAGCCCATTGAGCCTGCTCTCCCATTCAGTTAGATCACAGCCTGTCATCTAACTCACTACGACCTTCTTACTCCATCACCGTGTCCATTGATGTCATTCGTAACCAGAAATCTACTGGCCTCTATCTTGACCATTCTGAATTTCCACAGTCTCAAGGGTAGAGAGTTTCAGAGACTCACTCCCCTCTGATTGAAGATATTGCTCTTCATCACAGACTTAAATGGGGTACTGCTCATTCTGAGGATGTAAGTGAACCAGATGAATTATTACCGTGACTAATGCTCATTTCATGGTCATCATTAAATGAGAGATGTGACGGAAATGGTCATTAATATTTTTGTATTCCACTGAGTTTCATTCGGCCTAGTGTGGAGTGTACTCTCCCTGTATTTGCCTCAATATTTAATCAAAAAACCTGGACTCAAAACTCCTGGAGTCAATCATTGGAAACTCCAACAACAGTTTCACCCTGGCAGGCAGTGCCAGGTACCTACCACCCCCTGATTAGATCTTGCCTTGCACATCTCCTTTAAACATTACCCCTCCGAGCGAAACCTATGGCCTCGGTACTTGACATTTCCACACTCGGAAAAGGCTTCAACTCTCCACCCTATCCAAGCCTTTCATAATTTTATATCCTTTCATCGGTTAAGGCACCAGCATGTGTTATATCCGTTTTATATTTTTGTTTGATGTTCAGTTGTCACAAACCAAATGATGCTGCTGTCCTCAGACACCTCACTAACCTGAATGGCTCCGAGCTGTTTGCCCTGAAAAGTGGTGAACTTCCCTGCTTGGTGTACTGGCTCCATTAGCCCTTCTAGATATGACACCAATACTTGCAATATACATAAATGTTTTGGTACATTTGTAGATGACTCAAAAATTGGTGGATTTGTGGAGCATTATCAGAGGATACAGCAGGATATCGATCAGTAGGGTGGAGAACTGGCGGATGGAGTTTAATCCAGACAAGTGTAAAGTGATGCATTTTGGGAGGCCAAAAGCAAGTTGAAAGCATAAAGTAAATGGCAGGACCCTTCGGAGCATTGCTGTACAGAGGTATCTTGAAGTGTAAGTCTGTAGCTCCCTGAAAGGGGATAAATAAGTAGCTAAGCTAGTAAAGAAGGTACACTGCATACTTGCCTTCATTTGTCAGGGCATCGAGTATAAAAGGTGACAAGTCATTTGCTGTACAAGACTTTAGATAGACCGCATTTGGAGCTTTGTGTGCAGTTCTGGTTGCTACACAACAGGAAGGATGTGGAGGCCTTGGAGAGGGCCCAGAAGAGGTTTACCAGGCTGTTCCCTGGATCGCTGCATGTTTGTTGTGAGGCCAGGTTGGACAAATTTGGGTTGTCTTTGCGACAGGAGCGACCCGATGAAAGGATATAAAATTATGAAAGGCTTGGATAGGGTGGAGAGTTGAAGCCTTTTCCGAGTGTGGAAATGTCAAGTACCGAGGCCATAGGTTTCGCTCGGAGGGGTAATGTTTAAAGGAGATGTGCAAGGCAAGATCTAATCAGGGGGTGGTAGGTACCTGGCACTGCCTGCCAGGGTGAAACTGTTGTTGGAGTTTCCAATGATTGACTCCAGGAGTTTTGAGCCCAGGTTTTTTGATTAAATATTGAGGCAAATACAGGGAGAGTACACTCCACACTAGGCCGAATGAAACTCAGTGGAATACAAAAATATTAATGACCATTTCCGTCACATCTCTCTACCTAAATTCCCAACTCATCTGCTACAAATACTGAGAAACAGACTTCTCCAGTCTCCGGTTAATATCTTATTTACCCAATCAGTAACCGTTTAACCGGTTCCCAGCCTGACCTTGCATGTACTGTTTGCTCCATTCCTTATCCTACACATCCACCTCTGTCTTCTCATCACTTATGACTCCCAAGGCCTCTCGGGATAGTTTTGCTGACACTGGCTCGATGGTATACAAGGTTGGACTGGAGAATGTCACATACTGTGAACATAGAAATCACCATTTAACTCTTCCACTATCATCGCAAACTGATATCCCGCGGAGACTGCTGGGTCAAAGCTCTGTCACTGCTACAATGGCCTGACCCTAATACGTAAATAACCCCACTCCCTGCTCTTCACGTGGAGTTAGAAAAGGGTGAAAATAGTCAACAGCAGTTTGAAAATTCTTTGGTGTCACCTTACTCTTACTGTAATGTTCATCATATCATTTTTCCTCAGGTGTAGTTGTTTAGAATTTTTCGGGTTTTTTTGTCTCCCTGCTTTTCTGTTTTCCTCTCGTTTTAAATGATGTTTAGCTGGAGTGTAATTTTGTGCCAGTTAATTAATCTGAATGAGTGTTATCTGTTGTGTCTTCACAATTCTATCTGGACATATTCTCAGATAAAAAGTAGTTCAAAATCGCAATAAAGTCAATGAAAAGCAGTGAGTAGATATCTAACAATAACATTAAATACCCAGTTCTAACAGGTTGCAGGAAGTGTTCCTCATGTTTACTGTTTCTGAATCTATTTTGTGCTGATTCCAGGTTTGGGTCAAAGGCCCTGGATTCAGTTGAAGGGATACCATAAAAACGGAATCCAGCTTGTGTGTAAATCCAGTGGATGGTTCCCTCAGCCAGAAATCGAGTGGATCAGTGAAGATGGACCTGTTTTATCACAAGCTGAACCAAGTTATGATGTGGACTCCAATGGTCTTGTAAACGTCCAGAGCATCATTGTCATTGCAAAACAGTCAACAAACAGGTTCAAGTGTCGTATACGCTATGAACAATTGGGAATTACACGAGAAGCACCAATCAGGATATCAGGTTTGTAAATGAAAATGTTTCACCAGGAAAGTTAAAGGTAGTTTAAAATGTGCCATAGATTTCATCTTGTGTTTAACTGTCCCCAAGATGCTCTCACTTGGCAAGCCATTCACTGTGTCAAGGAAAATAAGTGACTTAGCTACATTAGGAGATACTCAATCACAGGACTAAATGCTTGGGTAAAGAGACAGGTTTTAGGTTTTCCTTACAGTGGGAAAATAGGGCAGAGAGCTGCAGGGATTTAAGGAATTGTTTTGAAAGCTTGGGACCTGGCAACACAAGGTGTAGACACTAATGTCGAGCACTTACAACTGGGGTTGTTCTGGTGGCCAATATCAATGAGAGGTGATGCTTTGGAGGGTTTGGGGATGGAGGAGGTTGTAGAGATAAGGAAGGCAAAGGCATAGAGGAACGTGTAAACATAGATGAGAATTTTAAAATCAAGATGTTGTTTGACAGATAGAAGCCATTAGAGATCAGGAAAAAAAAATTCTTCTAATTTCTCTTCCTTTGACCTGTTGTTCATTGTTATCAGATTATTGCTTTGTGAAACACTTTAAAATTCATTAAATGTAGCCTAGAAAAGGATAATTTACAAACACAGGCCTCCAGCATTTGCTAGCTGCCTTATGTGTCTCTGTACATGTAATACCCCAGCCCCTGGTCTCTGTGACTGACTGCACCAGAATTCACAGCATCAGGGATGGAGTCACAAATTAAATGGTTTGGATGTGGCTCAGGACTAATGAGACAAACACAGGAAATGCTGAAGAAACTCTACAGGTCTAGCAGTGTCTGTGAAGTTCCTCTCTCCACAGATGCTGACACACTTGCTGAGTTTCTACAGCACTTTGTGTTACCTTGTTTCAGATTTCCAGCTTTCACTGTATTTTGCTTTTATTTGACACTTTTGAAACACTTTCCCAGGCAGAGGGGTCAGGTTAGCTCAGATTATTGGGCCCACGAGTTCTGGAATACAAATGCACAGATGGAATTTAAATTGTTTATTCATGAAATAATTTATTTTGATTTGCAAATGTTATCCCAATGCCAATGTTCAATTCATTGGCTTTATCGAGAGAACCATAATAAATATCAGTAGCAACGATTGAAGTGGGCAGGGGCTCCACCCCCAATTGGTTATTTAACACTTTCAGTGTTGTTGTTCCTGGGTATTTCTGTGGAACCCACTGATTTTATATCAGGAGACTGTTGGAAGGACTCTGCACATCTCATATACATTCACCACTCGTAAATATTTTGTAATATTAATGGACATGCTGCACAAAATGTAGTTGTATAACTCACTGGTGTTCACTTTCCAGACGATATCTTCCCTGGTGTCCCTGATTGGCTGGCACCTTTACTCGCGACCCTCTGTTGTGTGATTGCTGGCATCGCTGCTGTGCTTTATTGGAGTGTGAAACACCATCGACAGATTAAAGGTACATCTCAGTGTAACACTGACGAAAGGCAATAAAGGTACAAGCCTGGAAATCCACAGGGGGATCTCCCAGTCTCTGTCAGTTAAACTATAAAGCAGAAACAACCCTGGGGAATTTCAGGACCACAGCATTACTCCAGAACATTGTGCGTTTCAGTGTTAACTTTTTGGGGAATGGTGGTGTGAAGAGCTGGTCACATTGAAATTAAGGATAAAGGAATAGTTGTCATTCCCATTCTCCGGCTGAATGGAAGATACTCCTTTAATAATTCTTAAACAGATGCTACCTGTTGAATATTTTATTATTATTATTCTACTTGTAAATATGCAAAACATTTTCTTGGGCAAATGCGAAGCTGAAATAACCCAGGAAGGACCAACAAATCGAGCTGCATTTCACCATTTCAGCTGTTAAGATAAAACACACAGTGCTGGAAAAACACAGGAACTCTGACAGCATCTATGGAGCGAAAAACAGAGTTAGTGTTTTGAGTTTAATGTAACTTGTTTGGAACTGAACAGAGGTGGAAATGTATCAGAGATAATGGGAACTACAGATGCTGGAGAATTCCAAGATAATAAAATGTGAGGCTGGATGAACACAGCAGGCCAAGCAGCATCTCAGGAGCACAACAGCTGACGTTTCGGGCCTAGACCCTTCATCAGAGAGGGGGATGGGGAGAGGGAACTGGAATAAATAGGGAGAGAGGGGGAGGCGGACCGAAGATGGAGAGTAAAGAAGATAGGTGGAGAGGAGAGTATAGGTGGGGAGGTAGGGAGGGGATAGGTCAGTCCAGGGAAGACAGACAGGTCAAGGAGGTGGGATGAGGTTAGTAGGTAGCTGGGGGTGCAGCTTAGGGTGGGAGGAAGGGATGGGTGAGAGGAAGAACCGGTTAGGGAGGCAGAGACAAGTTGGACTGGTTTTGGGATGCAGTGGGTGGGGGGGAAGAGCTGGGCTGGTTGTGTGGTGCAGTGGGGGGAGGGGACGAACTGGGCTGGTTTAGGGATGCAGTAGGGGAAGGGGAGATTTTGAAACTAACCTCATCCCACCTCCTTGACCTGTCCGTCTTCCCTGGACTGACCTATCCCCTCCCTACCTCCCCACCTACACTCTCTCCACCTATCTTCTTTACTCTCCATCTTCGGTCCGCCTCCCCCTCTCTCCCTAATTATTCCCGTTCCCTCTCCCCATCCCCCTCTCTGATGAAGGGTCCAGGCCCGAAACGTCAGCTTTTGTGCTCCTGAGATGCTGCTTGGCCTGCTGTGTTCATCCAGCCTCACATTTTGTTATAGAGGTGGAAATGTGATGGGTCTATGCTGTTTAAAAATGTGCAAGTTTTGATGCAATTAAAGGTACGATTGGAGAAATGTTGGCGAGCGACAGGGATTCAAAATCAAAGGTGTCATGGAATAGAAGAGAGGAATAGTCATGGTTTGAGTGAAAAAGCAAACCATTTGTCTCGGGTAGATGTTCATGGGAGCTCTGACTGGAAGCAAATACATGAGAACATTATACAGACCCTGGCGGAACGATATCCTGAATGGAAGACAGAGTTCTTGATCAGAGAGTTAAACCCAGTATTCAGTGCAGATGCTGTCAAATGCCTCAATGGAAAATGAGGTGTTGCTTTTCCAGTTACATTGGGTTTGAGTGGAAACTGCATCAGGCCCAGGGCAGGAATGTGACCATGAGAGGATGCTGGGGCCTTGAAATGACAAATAGCAAAAATCTCAGGATCATGCTTGTGGACGAACAGAGGTGCTGTGCTAAGCAGTTACCCAGTGCAGAGGTGATAGAGTGAGAACAGTGAATGCAATAGACGAGACTGAAAGAAGTTCAGGGAAAGCACTGCTTTACCAGGAAGGAGGGAGCTTGGACAGTGGGGAAGGGAGGGGTAGAAAGGGAGGTGTTATGTGTATGCAAAACCATGGGAGAGAGACAAGGTGTTGGGGATGATAACAAAGTGAACCAGGGAGAGAGCAGTCCCTTTGGAACACTGATAGGAGTGTCAAGGGGAGGATGTGTTTGGTGGTGGCATCATGTTGGAGCTAGTGGAAATAGCAGGAAGATCTTTGAATCCAGAGGCTCATGGAATGGAACATGGAGACGCCGGTGAAAGCTGTTGTTGTTCTGGGAGGGAGGGGAGGGGGAAAGTGTAGAAATGTCCAAAATGGGTTGGACACCATGAAGGGCCTTGTTAGCTCAGTGAGGAGGGACATGATCCTTGGTTGACGGAAAAGTAAGACGTGTTGGATGCATTGTTGTGGAAGGTGCCAGCATCTGTACAGATGTGACAGAGAAACCGGGAGAATAAAATGGACTTCTTCCAGGAAGCAGGGAGCGAGGTTACACATTCAGGGAATATGTGAGAATCAGTGGATTTGGGATAGACACTAGTGAACAGGATATTCCAGAAATTGAGTCAGAGAAGTCAAAGAAAGGAAGGGAGGAGAAGAATTAGAGATTATCCAGATGAAGGTGAGAGTGAGGTGGAAACTGGGGGCAAAGTGGATGAGTGTTTCCCAGGATGGATCAGGGCGTGAAATGGCACCGATGCAGTCATGTGACAAACTGGAGAAAGGTTTGTGGGAGGGGCCTGGAACAAAGAATGTTCCAGATTCCCCGGAAAAAGACAGGCGTTATTCAGTACTTGTACCTTTGCTGCTGTCATTTTAATTAATGACATTCCTGTTCCAGTTCTCTCTGTATTGAGAAACTATTGAAGGAGATTAAAGCCTGAACGACCATCCGTCAACGACCTGCCCTGCCTCTTGTGGGCAGGACATTCCCGGCAGAAACACTGACACAATGGAATACAGCGGGAAATGATTTTCCCTGGGAACACACAACCAGGAATACACAGCAGCTGTAAACGGTAGTAAACGGCAGAGTCACCATAGTCTCAGAGGGCCATTGGGCTGCTGTCTCATTAGAGAGAGGCAGCTGGTGGTGGTTTGACATGAGGGTCACCAGAGCTCAGGCGAGGGAAGAGGCCGAGAAGCTGGCACCTTCATGAGAACCTCAGCCTGGGCGGGAACTGGACACTCGCTGTCGACATCACTCTTCATGCCAACCCCTTCGTCATCCCTCAGTGTTGTCAGGCAGAGCCCAGCAATGAAGCATCATCAGGGCAGAGATGGAATGAGCAATGAAATGGATGAACTATAAAAAAGCCAACAGTCCTGATGGTCATTGAACTGAGGCCTTCAGAGCTGTCAGTCCTTTGTTCACATCAGGACTCTGTGCCATCATCCTGTGGATTTGGGAGGCATAGGAATTCCACATTGACTCCAGGAATGCAACGTCTTGTCTTTCTCCAAGAACAGAGACGGATCATCAGCAAAGTGATGGAAGGTGTCAGTAACAGTGCTACCAAGCAGCACCTGCTCAGCAATAACCTGCTCAGTTTGAGTTCCAACAGGGCCACCCAGCTCCTGACCTCATTACAGGAGGATCAACCATGGACAAAGAGCTGAATACCAGAGGTGAGGTGAGAGTGACAGCCCTTGGCATCAAAGCTGCATTCGACCGAGTGTGGCATCAAGGAACCTGAACAAAATTGGAACCAGTGAGAGTTGGGGAGATCTCTCTGCAGGTTGGAGTCATACAATGCTCAAAGGAAGATAGTGAAGATTGTTGGAGGTCAATCACCTCAGCGCAAGGACATTTCTAGAGGGGTTCCTCAGAAGAATGTTCCTTGGCACAACCATTTTCGGCTGCTTTATCAATGACAACCCCCTCTTCTGACCTTGTGACAGAGAGATGTTCACTGGAGATTGCTTCGTGTTCAGCACCATTCACAGCTCCTCACATCCTCAAGCAGTTTATGTCCAAATGTAGCAGCACCTGGGCAATACCCACATTTTGAAATGACAAGTAACGATTAACATTTATACCACACAAGTGCCAGGCCATGAAAATTTACAATAAAAGAGAATCGAAATATTGCTCCTCAACGTCCAGTTGCCACCACTGAATCCCCCCATTGTCACCACAAACTGACCTGGATGAGCTATATCACTGCTGTGGCTACGAGAGCAGGCTGGAGGATAGAGATCCTCACTTTTTCCACCTTAAGTTTAATTGACCATGTTCTTGCCCACTCACTCATTCTGCCCAATTACCCTTGAAACCACTTTGCATCTCTCTCTCACAGCACATGCTCCCAGCTCGCTTTGTGTCATCTGTGAACAGAGAAATGTCACATTTAGTCACCACGTCCAAATCGTTTATCCATATTGTAAACAGCTGCAGGCCCAGGTACGATCCTTATGGTAACTCCCTCATCACAAGCTGCCAACATGAGAATGACCTGTTTATTCCTGCTCTCTGTTTCCTGCCTGTTAACAAATCCCTGATCCATGCCACTGCACTTCCACCTGAGCTATGTGCTTTAAATGTGCTAAACCACCTCCTCTGGTGAACCTGATCAAACCGCATCATGCTGAGAGACCTAACATCTGTTAAAAAAAGCAGCACATTAGCACTCAGGATCCTGCTAACTCCTGTGATATCCGGCCTGTTGTGCCCAAAAATCGAAGGCTGGGAGTCAGCCTGTTCACTTCACAAAGACCATGGCAAGATCTCATGGCCCTGAGTAGACATCACCATTGAATCGGGGAACAGCCAATGACAAGGAAGCTGTTTCTAATGTTGGCTGGCAACTCCTCTATATTGTTACTGTTTTACTTCTTGATGAGTAGGTGTGTCAATGTGAGAATGTTTCTCATGTTTTAATTTAATTTTCTATCTCCCAGTTCATCCTCCTTGGAAACAAATGAGTTATGCATTAAAATCCTACGGTACCTGAACTGCAGCATGGTTTATTCATGAAATACCTGATGATGCTAAATTATATATTTGTAAGAGCTAATTTTCATTGAAAAATCATCAGATCAATGCAAACTGTTTTGGTGAGAAGATGTGATCAATTAAATTTTTTTTCTAACACTCATGATAATATTTTTGTATCTTTGTAGGACTAAAACTTCAGAAATCATTCGTAGAATGCGGTAAGGGTTTCATGTTAAAATGTTCAAATGCCATAAGAAATGTGGATTTTGGAATAATTGCAAGTATAATTGAACATGCTACATTTATTTTGCCTTTTACTGTCAGTCGTTAATATATATTGATGGTGTGATTAATACAATGTGCCTTTTTATGTTAAAATGCTTACTCAGGTTTCGTTTATTTTGACCTCATAATTCCAGGAGAAAACAATTGATAACTTACTTAGAAATGTTTTACGCTGAAAGAGTTAGTTTATTTGAGTCTATAATCCAACTGAAATCAGAATCAGATTGAAAGTGTTCTTGGAAAAAGAATGACAGATTTAACAGGTTGAGAAGGAAAATGAGAAATATAATTTTAAAAGACTTCTATTGTTTTAATTCAAATAAATAAATGCTTCAACAGTATTAACATCAGAATGCTGAAATGTATTTCTACCAATTTTCCATTGTGATTGAGATAACACATGATCCTGTGTTTGTTAATGAAAACAATGTGTCCAATGATGACAATCAATAGCTGAAAAAAAGCCCTGAATCCTAAGAGTCTGAAGTTTGTTTTAGAGACATCTCTGACAAAATTATATCCAAAAATACTCTTAACTATGGTTATTTGTTTTCGTCTATTTCAAACTTACTTTAAGTTGACACATAAATTGTGGATTTCAGCAAAACTTTTGACAAGGTCCCACATGGGAGACTGATCAAGATGGTAAAAGCACATGGGATCCAGGGGAACTTGGCGTGATGGATCCACAATTAGTGGGAGGAGACAGAGGGTGGTGGGAGAAGGATGTTCACAAGAGGCTGCTGTCCAGTGGCATAGAGCAGGATCAGTTCTGTGTCCCTTATTGTTTGTGATTGAAATAAACAATGTAGATGTGAATGTTGGGGGCTTAGTGGGTGTGCTGATGCTTCGCAAGTTTGTAGACAACACGAAGATAGGCTGGTTGGGTAATATTGAGGAAGATGGGCTTAGTTTACAGGAGGATGTAAAGGGGTTGGGCAGATGGGCAGACCATTGGCAGAGGGAATTTAACCCTGAAAAGTGTGAGGTGCTGCATTTCAGAAGAAGATTCAGGACAAGGCAAGAATCAATGAGTCATGAACATTCGGAAGCTGAGAGGAACAGAGGAGTCTTGGGGTGCTGGTCCACAGGCCCCTGAAGAAGCAGGAGAGGTTAATAGGGTAATTAAGGTGGCATATGGGATGCTTGGCTTTAACAGGTGTGGCATCAGTTAGAAGAGCAGGGAGGTCATGCTGAAGCTGTACAGCACTGTGGTTAGGAGGGCTGTATGCAGTTCTGGTCACCTCACTGTAGGAAGGATATGATTGCCCTGTAGGGGGTGCAGAGGAGAGTCACTGGGAAGGTGCCTGGGATGGAGCATCGCAGCTATGAAGAGAAGCTGGATAGGTTCATGTTGTTTTTATGGAAATTAGAAAAGGCTGAGGTGGGCACCTGAGAGAGGTGTATGAGATTATGAGGGTACGGGCAGGGTGGGAGGGAAGCAGTACTGAAGAGTCAGTAACAAGGGGGAATAATTTTAGGTGAGAAGCAGAAAGTTTTGAGTGTATTTGAGGAAATCCCTTCTCAGCGGAGGGTGGTGGGAATCTGGAATGCACTGCCTGGAGGAGGGTATGAGAGAGGGAACCTCGCAGCCCTTAAAAACTATGTCATATCATTCAAGGCTCTGAGCCAAGAGCTGGGATTTGGGATTTGTGTAGACAGGATGGTGCAGAATCTACAGGGTCAGGGCCTTCTTCTGTGCTCCATGGGTCTGGGTGGAATGTCCTTTGGAGAGTCAGTGTGGACCCAAAATGACCTCCTTTTGCTCTGGAGGGACTCTGTGATTCAAAGTGCATCTGGCTGGGAAGTGCTCATTTCTTGTCCTGTGGCTTGTAATATTTTATATCTCGGGCATTTTTCTTCAAAGAAACATTCTTCTGCTAAAACAGTTGCGGCCCCACGGGCTGGGTTGTTGTGTGAGAAATGGTTACGAGAGCAAACTCTTGTCTGTCTGTAATCAACAATAGCAGCTGCAGTTTCAGGGTGAGAACAGAAAGAGAGGAGTTTAAAGGAGAGACGAGAAGTGTTGATAACAGACTGAGAAAGAACATGCTCTTACAAACAGTCATAGTGATATACAGCACAGAAACAGACCCTTCAGTCCAACTCGATGCCAACCAAATAACTTACATAAATCTCGTGCCATTTGCCAGCAATTGGCCCATATCCCTTTAAACCCTTCAGTTCATATTCCCACTCAGGTCCCTTTTAAATGTTGTAATTGTCCCAGGCCCCACCACTTCCTCTGGCAGCCCACTCCATACACACACCACCCCATGTGTGAAAAAGTTACCCCTTCGGTCCCTTTTATATCTTCCCCCCTCACCTTAAACCTATGCACTCCCCCCAACCCAGGGATAAGCCCTTCCCCTTTACCGTTTCCATGGCCCTCAGGATTTTATAAACCTGTGCAAGCTCACCCCTCAGCCTCCAATGCATTGTTTCTCAGGGACTTCCCAAGCTCAGCACTGTCAATGCATTACTTTTGACATGATTGATATTGTTCAGCAACGTTTATATCACTCATAACGCTGACTGGTTTAATTTGTTTGAAAAGGACAGATTACATTCAATTGAGAAGCAGACAATGTGGAAAAATTGGAATGATTATGCCAATTAAATTTTTATTTTTAAAATTAAATTCCTTTCTACTTTATAAATCATTGGAGAGCACTTGTGGAGCTGGATTTTCGAATTGCACAATGTTACAGCACAGAAAGGAGCCATCCAGCCTGTCTTGTCTGTTCTGACTCTCTGTAACAACAATTCTCTGCTGTCACCTCATCCGCTGTTCCCCTGCAGCCCCGCAAACCGACACTCTTCAGGTCATCGTCTCATTCTCTTTTGAAAGATGCGATTGCTTCTGCCTCCAACAGACTCTCAGACATTGAATTCCAGATCCAGATTCTGTCTCAAAAAGATCGATATTTGATCGATGAGTGTCTGAAGGGCAGGAGTTGACATTGAGCTGACCCGGGGAGTATCAGAAGGGGAATGGGAATTGTTTTGGGACATGAGTTGGCATGGAGAGCAGGAAGGGCCGTGGGGATTGTGTGAAGCAATTAGAGAGTTTGGGGGTCGAGAGCCCCTGGTTTTATCACAGCTGGGGGAGGAAGTCCCAGAGAACCAAGGCAGGGCTTCTAACCAGCCCATCTCAGCCCTCGCCTGCTGCCTTGGTGGCCCAGGATCTGTTTCCAACGTCAGTCAAGCCCCACTCTGTCCCAGACTTTCCCACTGCACTCACCCCCATTCCATGTCCCCAACTCGCACACCCCAACCCACCACTGCCTTTGGAGGTAAAATTGCACAATTCAGGTCCTTTTTACTGAAGCGAGTCCAGAAACGTCCCGACTGGAGCGATCTGCCTCAGTAACAGTTGTCAAAATTTGGTTCTTAATTTCCAGTTTGTAATGAGCAATGCCACAGAAGGTGCATTCAGCAGTATCTAACACATTCAAACATGTCTGTTCAGAACCTTTCTCCAAATTATTTATGCTTCATGTCACAGCAAGTTCTTCAGTCTATTTATTATTTCTGTTTCCAGAGCGGAAGAGAATTTGTGCGTATAAAGGTAAGATCTTAACTTAAAAATATTTTAACACACAGAAAGGAAAGAAACTCAAAAGCCGAGAACTCAAAACAATGTACTAGTGAAAATTCCACAAGAATATGTGTCCATCAGAAACAGGAGCGGGACTGACCGCGGGAGTTTTCTCTGTCATTCACAAAGATCGTAGCTGATCTAGAGATAGTAGGAACTGCTTTTGCTGGAGTCTGAGATAACACAGTGTGGAGCTGGAGGAACACAGCAGGCCAGGGAGCATCAGAGGAGCAGGAAGACTGACGTTTCAGGTCTGCATCCTTCTTCAGAAATGGGGGAATGGAAGGAGATTCTGAAATAAATAGAGAGAGGGGACGGTGATGATAGAAGATGGATGGAGGACCATTGAGGTGAAGAGAAGATGGACAGCTCAAGGAGGCAGGGATGGAGCCAATAAAAGTGAGTGTAGGTGGGGATTTGGGATGGTTGGTCAGTTGAGGGAAGATGGACATGTCGAGGAGGTGGGGGTGAGCCTAGTAGGAAGGAAGTGGGGGTGGGGTTTGGGCAGTGAGGTGGGAGGAGCGGATAGATGGGAGAAAAGATGGACAGGTCAAGGAGGCGGGGACAAGAGGGGCTGGTCTTGGGATGAGGTTGGGGGTGGGGTGATTTTGAAGCTTTTAAAGTCCACTTTGAGACCATTGGAGGCCGGGTTCCCAAGCGGAATATGAGGTGCTGTTCTTCCAGCCTTCTGGTGGCATCGTTGTGGCAGTGGAGGAGACCCAGGATGGACATGTCATCCAAGTAGTGGGAGGGGGAGTTGAAGTGGTTTGCGATTGGGAGGTGCAGTCGTTTGGTGTTCCACAAAGCGGTCTCCATGCCTCCGCTTGGTTTCCCCGACGTACAGAAGGCCACATCGGGAACAGCGGATACAATGTACCACATTTAGTAGTTATGCAGGTGAACATCTGTTCAATGTGGAAGGTTTTCTTGGAGCCTGGGATGGGGGTGAGGCGGGAGGTGTAGGGGCAGGTGTAGCACTTCCTGCGGTGGCAGGGAAAGTCCGGGGTTTGTGGGGTTGGAGGGGAGTGTGGAGCAGACAAGGGAGCCACAGAGAGCACGGTCCCACCGGAAAGCAGATAAGGGTGGGGAGGGAAAAATATCCTTGGTCGTGGGCTCAGATTGCAGGAGGCGGAAGTGGCGGAGAATGATGCTTTGATTCCGTACGTTAACGGGATGGTGATCCATGAGGACGAGGGCAATTCTGTCTTGCTTGTTATTGCGGGGACGGGGTGTGAGGGCTGAGGTGCGGGAAAATCAAGAGATGTGGTCGAGGGCGTTTTCGACCACTCTGGACGGGTAATTGTGGTCCTTGAAAAACGACGACATCTGGAATGTCTAGGAATGGAGCACCTCACCTTGCGAGCAAATGCGGTGGAGGCAAAGGAATTGGGAATAGGGAATGGCATTTTTGCAGGAAGGTGGGTGAGAGGAGGTGTATTCGAGGTAGCTGTGGGAGTCTGTGGGCTTCAAATGGACATCGATTTCCAGCTGGTGGCGTGAGATGGAGACAGAGAGGTCCAGGAAGGTGAGGGAGGTGTTGGAGATGGTCCAGGTGAACTTAAGGTTGGGTTGGAAGGTGTTAGTAAAGTGGGTGAAATGTTCGAGCTCCTCATGGGAGCATGAGGTGGCGCCGATACAGTCATCGATGGAACGGAGGAAGAGGTGGGGGATAGGGAACCGTGTAGCTATGGAAGAGGGACAGTTCCACGTGTCCTACAAAGAAGCAGGCATAGCTTGGGCCCATGTGGGTACCCATGGCCACCCCCTTTGTCTGTAGGAAATGGGAGGAATTGAAGGAGAAGTTGTTAAGGGTGAGGATGATTTTGGCTCACCGGATAAGGATGTTGGTGGAGGGGGGCTGGCCGGGCCTGCGGGACAGGAAGAAGCAGAGGCCCTTTAGGCCATCAGCATGGGGAATGCAGGTGTATAGGGACTGGAGATCCATGCTGAAGATGAGGTGTCGGGGACCGGGGAATTGGAAGTTTTGGAGGAGGTGGAGGGCATGGGTGGTGTCACAGATGTAGGCGGGGAGTTTCTGGACCAAGGGGGAGAAAATGGAGTCGAGAGAGGTGGAGATGAGTATGTGAAGCAGGAGCAGGCTGGGACAATGGGTCGACCAGAGCAGTCAGGTTTGTGGATTTTGGGAAGGAGATAGAAGTGGGCGATGCGGGGTTGGGGAATGATGAGGAAGGAGGCTGCGGTGGGAGGTGACCTGAGGTGATGAGGTTGTGGATGGTTTGGGAGATGATGGCTGGTTGTTCGGGGGTGGGGCCATGATCACAGGGGCGGTAGGAGGAGGTGTCGGAGAGTTGGCGTCTGGCCTCGGCAATGTAGAGTTCAGTGCACCATACTACAGCTGTACCTCTCTTGTCCACGGGTTTTATGCTGAGGTTGGGATTGGAGCGGAAGGAACAGAGGGCTGCACATTGTGCGGGGGAAAGGTTGGAGTGGGTGAGAAGGGTGGAGATGTTGAGGCGATTGATGACATGATGACAGTTGGAAATGAAGAGGCCAAGGGAGGCCAAGAGGTCATAGGGTGGTGTCCAGGAGGAAGGGGTGTGTTGGAGGTAGCACAAGGGGTCAGTGGCGGGAGGGTTAGACTCGCGATTAAGGAAGGACGTGCGGAGGCGGAAGAAAAGCTGGTCAGACTCCAGGCGTGAATCTTCCAGAGGGACCACTCTCTCCGTGACTCCCTTGTCCGCTCCACACTCCCCTCCAACCCCATCACACCCGGCACCTTCCCCTGCAACCGCAGGCAGTGCGACACCTGCCCTACACCTCCCCGCTCAGCCCCATCCCAGGCTCCAAGTAAATCTTCCACATCAAACAGATGTTCACCTGCACATCTGCTAATGTGGTATACTGTATCCATTGTACCCGGTGTGGCTTCCTCTACATTGGGGAAACCAAGCGGAGGCTTGGAGACCGCTTTGTGGAACACCTACACCCGGTTCGCAATAAACAACTGCACCTCCCAGTCGCGAACCACTTCAACTCCCCTTCCCACTCCTTAGACGACATGTCCATCCTGGGCCTCCTGCAGTGCCACAATGATGCCACCCGAAGGTTGCAGGAACAGCACCTCATATTCCGCTTGGGAACCCTGCAGCCCAATGGTTTGAATGTGAACATTACAAGCTTCAAAATCTCCTCAGCCCCAACATCATCCCAAGACCAGCCTATCTCGTCCCGGTCTGCTCTGCACTTATCAGGTCCTCTATCCACCTTCAACCATCGCCTCCTTCTCTCTATTTATTTCAGAGCTCCCTTCCCCTCCCCCATTTCTGAAACGTCAGCTTTCCCGTTCCTCTGATGCTGCCTGGCCTGCTGTGTTCATCCAGCCCTACACCTTGTTATCGTGGGTGATCTGATTGTCACCTTAACTCCGTTTTCCTGCCTGACTCCCACTACCTTTGACTCCCTCATTGATCAAAAACCTGTTTAACTCAGCTTCAAATAATATCAATGACCTGGTTTCCACTGCTGTCGGGGATAGAGAATTCTGAAGATTCATGATCCTGAGACACAACATTCCTCAGTTCATTGGCAGACCCCTTACTTTGAAACTCTGTCCCTGGTTCCAGACTCCCCCACGATGGGGGACAGCCTCTCAACTTCTACTCTGTCAGCAGCTTCACAGTCTTGTACATTTCAGTAAGAACCTCTCATTCCGCTAAACTCCAATAAGTACAGCCCCAGCCTGAAACCTTTCATCACAAGGAAACAGCTTCATCCCAGGAATCAACTGAGTGACCCCTCTCTGACCTGTCCCCAGTTTCAATGAAGCTCTTTCCCAATGGCCCCTCCTTCAGTCCAGCCAGTGCCAGCTGAATTCCTTTCGATGGCATTGGGGTTCAGGAGGGTTAGTTGGAATTTTCAGATCAGATTCAGTATTTCAGCTTTCAATTTTGTGAAAAACACATTTCAGTCCCACATGAGATTGGAAAATAATGAATGTTAGTGGGACTCGAACAAACAGGAGCTTGTTCTCAGTGAGGCAGCTGCAGCAATATCCCATTGGATGTAAACTGAGAGAAAAAGCCTGGAAAAGGTTGGAATGACATAAAAGCAATGGCTTTAGAAATGTTTGGAGACTTGAGCGACATGGATTTGAATAATTTATTTGTTTTTTAAAATTATTTTTCATTTGCATCATTTGGGGTCTCTGTGAAGATCCACATTTATTACCTGCCTCAAACTACACTTCACAAACTGATGATAAACCACATTCTTGTGTCCTCACACACAATCCCCCCAACACATCCCTCCTCTCGCACACACATCACCCCGCCACACACGCCCCCCACCACATACACCCTACACGTCACGCCAACAAACGTCTGCACACACACACAGACACACACACACACACACACACACCACCCCCACCGACACCCATGTAACCCAGCCGCGACACACGTTTCGCCCAACATGCACTCACATCCCAACAATCGTTCCACACCCACATATCCCGGACAGACTCAAATCCGTCTGCTCCACACACATGCAATTCCCTGCCACACATACACATATCCTTCCTATACCCCCCAGCACAGACACTGCTCCTCCAGGACACACCCCACACACAGACCCAGCCCCTCGCCCCACCTGGACACATCCATCCCCCGCAAACGATCAGCCCCAAACACCCAAATCCCCCTCCCAAACACACACATTCCCCCACCCCCCACTCACAAAACGCTCACCCCTGCCATGCACACATCCAGCCATGGAGTCATACCACAGGGAAACAGGCCCTTGGGCCCATCGTGTCCATACTGACCTGATATCCGAAACGGAATTTGTCCTATTTGCCTGCATTTCCCCCTGAGACACACACACCCCTCACACGTACAGATATCCCCTCCCCACAGATCCTTGAAAGTTGCCACCCAGGCTGACAGGTCTGTTAAGAAGGCATACAGTGTTTTAGCTTTTATTAATAGAGGGATCGAGTTCCGGAACCAAGAGGTTATGCTGAAGCTGTACAAAACTCTGGTGAGGCCGCACTTGGAGTATCGTGTACAGTTCTGGTCACCTCATTATAAGAAGGATGTGGAAGCTTTGGAAAGGGTGCAGAGGAGATTTACTAGGATGTTGCCTGGTATGGAGGGAAGGTCTTACGAGGAAAGGCTGAGGGACTTGAGGCTGTTTTTGTTAGAGAGAAGAAGGTTGAGAGGTGACTTAATTGAAACATATAAAATAATCAGAGGGTTAGATGGTGTGGATAGGGAGAGCCTTTTTCCTAGGATGGTGACAGCGAGCATGAGGGGGCATAGCTTTAAATTGAGGGATGAAAGATCTAGGACAGATGTTAGAGGTAGTTTCTTTACTCAGAGAGTAGTAAGGGAATGGAACGCTTTGCCTGCAACAGTAGTAGATTCGCCAACTTTAGGTACATTTAAGTCGTCATTGGACAAGCATATGGACGTACATGGAATAGTGTAGGTTAGATGGGCTTGAGATCGGACTGACAGGTCGGCAAAACATCGAGGGCCGAAGGGCCTGTACTGTGCTGTAATGTTCTATGTTCTACACACACACACACACACACACACACACACACACACACACACACACACACACACACAGACTCTCAGACACACACACACTCAAGACACACACACAGGCACACAGACTCTCAGACACACACACTCGCTCTCAGACACACACACACACACACACACACACACACACTGACTCTCAGACACACACACACACACACTCTCAGACACAGACTCTCAGACACACACTCACGAACACACACAGACACACACAGACTCTCAGACACACACACACACACTCTCAGACACACACACACACACACACGCACACAGAGACTCTCAGACACACAGACTCTCAGACACACAGACTCTCAGACACACAGACTCTCAGACACACACTCACGAACACACACAGACACACACACACACTCAGGAACACACACAGACACACACACACACTCAGACACACTCACAGACACAAACTCACACTCACAGACACGCACACACACTCACAGACACACACACACTCACAGACACACACACAGACACACACACACACACTCACAGACACAAACACATACTCACAGACACGCACACACACACTCACAGACACACACACACAGACACACACACACACACACACTCAGACACACACAGACACACTCACACACACTCACAGACACACTCACACAGACACACACACACACACACACACACTGACACACACACTGACACTCTCAGACACACACACTGACACGCACACACTGACACACACACATACACTCTCAGACACACACACACTCACAGACACACACTCAGACACACAAACACTCATAGACACAGACATACACATACTCTCACACTCTCAGACACTCACAGACACACACTCTCAGACACACACACTGACACACACACACACTCACAGACACACAGACACTCTCACAGACACACACACACACACAGACACGCACACGCACAGAGACACACACTGACACAGACACTGACACTCTCAGACACACACATTCTCACAGACACATACTCACAGACACACAAACTGACACACACACTCACACACACACTCACAGACACACACACGCACACACTGACACACACACATACACTCTCAGACACACAAACTGACACACACACGCACACACTGACATCCGCACACACTGACACTCTCAGACACACACACACTCCCTCAGACACACACACACACACTCAGACACATACACACACATTCATAGACACACACACACACAAACACACTCACACACTCACAGACAGACACTTAGACACACACACACACACTCACAGACACACACACACACACTCACAGACACACACACACATACTCACAGACACACACACTCACACACACACTCTCAGACACACATGCACACTCACAGACAGACAGACACACACACATTCACAGACACTCTCAGACACACACTCGCACAGACACACTGACACACACACACACACAGACACACACACTCTCAGACACACACACACAAACAGACACACATGCACACTCACAGACAGACAGACACACACACATTCACAGACACTCTCAGACACACACTCGCACAGACACACTGACACACACACACACAGACACACACTCAGACACACACTCACGAACACACACAGACACACACACACACTCAGGAACACACACAGACTCTCAGACACACACACGAACACACACAGACACACACACACACTCAGGAACACACACAGACTCTCAGACACACACACGAACACACACAGACACACACACACACTCAGGAACACACACAGACTCTCAGACACACACACACACACTGACTCTCAGACACACACACACACACACACACACACATACACTCTCAGACACACAAACTGACACACACACGCACACACTGACACACGCACACACTGACACACGCACACACTGACACTCTCAGACACACAGACTCTCAGACACACACTCACGAACACACACAGACACACACACACACTCAGACACACACACAGGCACACACACTCACAGACACACACACACAGTCACACACACTCACAGACACACACACACACACTCACAGACACACACACAGTCACACACTCACAGACTCTCAGACACACACACACTCACAGTCACACATACAGCCACACACACTCACAGACACACACACACAGACACACACTCACTCACAGACAGACACACTCTCAGACACACAAACACTCATAGACACAGACATACACACACACACATACTCTCACACTCTCAGACACTCACTCTCTCAGACACACACACACACACACACACTGACACTCACAGACACACTGACACTCACACTCTCACAGTCACAGACACACACACACACACTCTCAGACACGCACACGCACAGAGACACACACTGACACAGACACTGACACTCTCAGACACACACACATTCTCACAGACACATACTCACAGACACACAAACTGACACACACACTCACTCACAGACACACACACGCACACACTGACACACACACATACACTCTCAGACACACAAACTGACACACACACGCACACACTGACATACGCACACACTGACACACACACTGACACTCTCAGACACACACACACTCTCACAGACACACACACACACACACTCAGACACATACACACACATTCATAGACACACACACACACACACACTCACAGACAGACACACACATACTCACAGACACTCACACTCACACTCACAGACAGACAGACACACACACATTCACAGACACTCTCAGACACACACTCGCACAGACACACTGACACACACACACACACACAGACACACACACTCCCGAACACACACACACTCTCAGACACACACACACACACACACACACAGACTCTCAGACACACACACACACTGACTCTCAGACACACACTCAGGAACACACACAGACACACACACACTCAGACACACACACAGGCACACACACTCACACTCACAGACACGCACACACACACTCACAGACACACACACACACATACAGTCACACACACACTGACTCTCAGACACACACACACTCGGATACACACAGACACACTCACACAGACACACACACACACTCACACACACACACTCAGACACATACACACACATTCACAGACACACACACACTCACTCACAGACACACACACTCTCAGACACACACACACACACTCTCAGACACACACACACTCACAGACACACACACACTCATACTCTCACACTCTCAGACACTCACAGACACAGACACACACACACTCACAGACACTCACACTCACAGACACACATACTCACACAAACTCAACACACTCACAGACACACAGACACAGACACACACAGTCACACAAACTCAACACACCCACAGACACACACACACTCACACACACACACACTCACAGACACACATGCACACACACATTCACAGACACTCTCAGACACACACTCACAGACACTCTCAGACACACACTCGCACAGACACACTGACACACACACACACACACACTCAGGAACACACACAGACTCTCAGACACACACACTCTCAGACACACAAACACACACACACACACACACACACACACACACACACTGACTCTCAGACACACACTCACGAACACACACAGACACACACACACACACTCAGACACACACACAGGCACACACACTCACAGACACAAACTCACACTCACAGACACACACACACAGACACAGACACACACATACAGTCACACACACACTGACTCTCAGACACACACACACTCGGACACACACGCTCACAGTCACACATACAGCCACACACACTCACAGATACACACAGACACACACACACTCACACAGACACATACACTGACACACACACATACACTGACACACACACACACACTCAGACACATACACACACATTCACAGACACACACACACTCAGACACATACACACACATTCACAGACACACTCACACAGACACACACTCACTCACAGACAGACACACTCTCAGACACACACACACAGACACACAAACACACACATCCACACACACACACAGCCACACACACACACACTCACAGACACAGACATACACATTCACAGACACATACACACACATTCACAGACATACACATACTCTCACACTCTCAGACACTCACAGACACTCACACTCTCAGACACACACACTGACACACACACACACTCACAGACACACAGACACTCTCACAGACACACACACACACACACACACAGACACGCACACGCACAGAGACACACACTGACACAGACACTGACACTCTCAGACACACACACATTCTCACAGACACATACTCACAGACACACAAACTGACACACACACACACACTCTCAGACACACACACGCACACACTGACACACACACATACACTCTCAGACACACAAACTGACACACACACGCACACACTGACATACGCACACACTGACACACACACTGACACTCTCAGACACACACACACTCTCACAGACACACACACAAACACACTCACAGACACACACACACACACACACTCACAGACACACACACACATACTCACAGACACACACACACTCTCAGACACACACACACACTCACAGACACACATGCACACACACATTCACAGACACTCTCAGACACACACTCGCACAGACACACTGACACACACACACACAGACACACACACTCTCACAGACACACATGCACACTCACAGACAGACAGACACACACACATTCACAGACACTCTCAGACACACACTCGCACAGACACACTGACACACACACACACAGACACACACACTCACGAACACACACAGACACACACACACACTCAGGAACACACACAGACTCTCAGACACACACACGAACACACACACACTCAGGAACACACACAGACACACACACACACTCAGGAACACACACACACACACACACTGACTCTCAGACACACACACTCTCAGACACACACACACACACACACACAGACTCTCAGACACACACACACACACATACACTCTCAGACACACAAACTGACACACACACGCACACACTGACACACGCACACACTGACACTCTCAGACACACAGACTCTCAGACACACACTCACGAACACACACAGACACACACACACAGGCACACACACTCACAGGCACACACACTCACAGACACAAACTCACACTCACAGACACACACACACAGTCACACACACTCACAGACACACACATACAGTCACACACACACTGACTCTCAGACACACACACACACTCAGACACACTCACACACACACACACTCACAGTCACACATACAGCCACACACACTCACAGACACACACACACACAGACACACAAACACTCATAGACACAGACATACACACACACACATACTCTCACACTCTCAGACACTCACTCTCTCAGACACACACACACACACGTTCTCAGACACACACACACACACTGACACTCACAGACACACAGACACTCACACTCTCACACTCACAGACACACACACACACACTCTCAGACACGCACACGCACAGAGACACACACTGACACAGACACTGACACTCTCAGACACACACACATTCTCACAGACACACAAACTGACACACACACTCACTCACAGACACACACACTCACAGACACACACACGCACACACTGACACACACACATACACTCTCAGACACACAAACTGACACACACACGCACACACTGACACACACACTGACACTCTCAGACACACACACACTCTCACAGACACACACACACTCAGACACATACACACACATTCATAGACACACACACACACTCACAGACAGACACTTAGACACACACACACTCACAGACACACACACACATACTCACAGACACTCACACTCACACACACACTCTCAGACACACACACACTCACAGACACACATGCACACTCACAGACAGACAGACACACACACATTCACAGACACTCTCAGACACACACTCACAGACACTCTCAGACACACACTCGCACAGACACACTGACACACACACAGACACACACACTCCCGAACACACACAGACTCTCAGACACACACACACACACACTCACAGACACAGACATACACATTCACAGACACATACACACACATTCACAGACACACACTCACTCACAGACACACAAACACTCATAGACACAGACATACACATACTCTCACACTCTCAGACACTCACAGACACACACTCTCAGACACACACACTGACACACACACACACTCACAGACACACAGACACTCTCACAGACACACACACACACACAGACACGCACACGCACAGAGACACACACTGACACAGACACTGACACTCTCAGACACACACACATTCTCACAGACACATACTCACAGACACACAAACTGACACACACACTCACACACACACTCACAGACACACACACGCACACACTGACACACACACATACACTCTCAGACACACAAACTGACACACACACGCACACACTGACATCCGCACACACTGACACTCTCAGACACACACACACTCCCTCAGACACACACACACACACTCAGACACATACACACACATTCATAGACACACACACACACAAACACACTCACACACTCACAGACAGACACTTAGACACACACACACACACTCACAGACACACACACACACACTCACAGACACACACACACATACTCACAGACACACACACTCACACACACACTCTCAGACACACATGCACACTCACAGACAGACAGACACACACACATTCACAGACACTCTCAGACACACAAACTGACGCACACACTGACACACGCACACACTGACACACGCACACACTGACACTCTCAGACACACAGACTCTCAGACACACACTCACGAACACACACAGACACACACACACACTCAGACACACACACAGGCACACACACTCACAGACACACACTCTCACAGACACACAGACACAGACACACACACACAGTCACACACACTCACAGACACACACACACACACACTCACAGACACACACACAGTCACACACTCACAGACACACACATACAGTCACACACACACTGACTCTCAGACACACACACACTCACAGTCACACATACAGCCACACACACTCACAGACACACACACACAGACACACACTCACTCACAGACAGACACACTCTCAGACACACAAACACTCATAGACACAGACATACACACACACACATACTCTCACACTCTCAGACACTCACTCTCTCAGACACACACACACACACACACACTGACACTCACAGACACACTGACACTCACACTCTCACAGTCACAGACACACACACACACACTCTCAGACACGCACACGCACAGAGACACACACTGACACAGACACTGACACTCTCAGACACACACACATTCTCACAGACACATACTCACAGACACACAAACTGACACACACACTCACTCACAGACACACACACGCACACACTGACACACACACATACACTCTCAGACACACAAACTGACACACACACGCACACACTGACATACGCACACACTGACACACACACTGACACTCTCAGACACACACACACTCTCACAGACACACACACACACACACTCAGACACATACACACACATTCATAGACACACACACACACACACTCACAGACAGACACACACATACTCACAGACACTCACACTCACACTCACAGACAGACAGACACACACACATTCACAGACACTCTCAGACACACACTCGCACAGACACACTGACACACACACACACACACAGACACACACACTCCCGAACACACACACACTCTCAGACACACACACACACACACACACACAGACTCTCAGACACACACACACACTGACTCTCAGACACACACTCAGGAACACACACAGACACACACACACTCAGACACACACACAGGCACACACACTCACACTCACAGACACGCACACACACACTCACAGACACACACACACACATACAGTCACACACACACTGACTCTCAGACACACACACACTCGGATACACACAGACACACTCACACAGACACACACACACACTCACACACACACACTCAGACACATACACACACATTCACAGACACACACACACTCACTCACAGACACACACACTCTCAGACACACACACACACACTCTCAGACACACACACACTCACAGACACACACACACTCATACTCTCACACTCTCAGACACTCACAGACACAGACACACACACACTCACAGACACTCACACTCACAGACACACATACTCACACAAACTCAACACACTCACAGACACACAGACACAGACACACACAGTCACACAAACTCAACACACCCACAGACACACACACACTCACACACACACACACTCACAGACACACATGCACACACACATTCACAGACACTCTCAGACACACACTCACAGACACTCTCAGACACACACTCGCACAGACACACTGACACACACACACACACACACTCAGGAACACACACAGACTCTCAGACACACACACTCTCAGACACACAAACACACACACACACACACACACACACACACACTGACTCTCAGACACACACTCACGAACACACACAGACACACACACACACACTCAGACACACACACAGGCACACACACTCACAGACACAAACTCACACTCACAGACACACACACACAGACACAGACACACACATACAGTCACACACACACTGACTCTCAGACACACACACACTCGGACACACACGCTCACAGTCACACATACAGCCACACACACTCACAGATACACACAGACACACACACACTCACACAGACACACGCACACACTGACACAGACACATACACTGACACACACACACACTCAGACACATACACACACATTCACAGACACACACACACTCAGACACATACACACACATTCACAGACACACTCACACAGACACACACTCACTCACAGACAGACACACTCTCAGACACACACACACAGACACACAAACACACACATCCACACACACACACAGCCACACACACACACACTCACAGACACAGACATACACATTCACAGACACATACACACACATTCACAGACATACACATACTCTCACACTCTCAGACACTCACAGACACTCACACTCTCAGACACACACACTGACACACACACACACTCACAGACACACAGACACTCTCACAGACACACACACACACACACACACAGACACGCACACGCACAGAGACACACACTGACACAGACACTGACACTCTCAGACACACACACATTCTCACAGACACATACTCACAGACACACAAACTGACACACACACACACACTCTCAGACACACACACGCACACACTGACACACACACATACACTCTCAGACACACAAACTGACACACACACGCACACACTGACATACGCACACACTGACACACACACTGACACTCTCAGACACACACACACTCTCACAGACACACACACAAACACACTCACAGACACACACACACACACACTCACAGACACACACACACATACTCTCAGACACACACACACTCTCAGACACACACACACACTCACAGACACACATGCACACTCACAGACAGACAGACACACACACATTCACAGACACTCTCAGACACACACTCGCACAGACACACTGACACACACACACACAGACACACACACTCTCACAGACACACATGCACACTCACAGACAGACAGACACACACACATTCACAGACACTCTCAGACACACACTCGCACAGACACACTGACACACACACACACAGACACACACACTCACGAACACACACAGACACACACACACACTCAGGAACACACACAGACTCTCAGACACACACACGAACACACACACACTCAGGAACACACACAGACACACACACACACTCAGGAACACACACACACACACACACTGACTCTCAGACACACACACTCTCAGACACACACACACACACACACAGACTCTCAGACACACACACACACACATACACTCTCAGACACACAAACTGACACACACACGCACACACTGACACACGCACACACTGACACTCTCAGACACACAGACTCTCAGACACACACTCACGAACACACACAGACACACACACACAGGCACACACACTCACAGGCACACACACTCACAGACACAAACTCACACTCACAGACACACACACACAGTCACACACACTCACAGACACACACATACAGTCACACACACACTGACTCTCAGACACACACACACACTCAGACACACTCACACACACACACACTCACAGTCACACATACAGCCACACACACTCACAGACACACACACACACAGACACACAAACACTCATAGACACAGACATACACACACACACATACTCTCACACTCTCAGACACTCACTCTCTCAGACACACACACACACACGTTCTCAGACACACACACACACACAGACACTCACAGACACACAGACACTCACACTCTCACACTCACAGACACACACACACACACTCTCAGACACGCACACGCACAGAGACACACACTGACACAGACACTGACACTCTCAGACACACACACATTCTCACAGACACACAAACTGACACACACACTCACTCACAGACACACACACTCACAGACACACACACGCACACACTGACACACACACATACACTCTCAGACACACAAACTGACACACACACGCACACACTGACACACACACTGACACTCTCAGACACACACACACTCTCACAGACACACACACACTCAGACACATACACACACATTCATAGACACACACACACACACACACTCACAGACAGACACTTAGACACACACACACTCACAGACACACACACACATACTCACAGACACTCACACTCACACACACACTCACAGACACACATGCACACTCACAGACAGACAGACACACACACATTCACAGACACTCTCAGACACACACTCACAGACACTCTCAGACACACACTCGCACAGACACACTGACACACACACAGACACACACACTCCCGAACACACACAGACTCTCAGACACACACACACACACACTCACAGACACAGACATACACATTCACAGACACATACACACACATTCACAGACACACACTCACTCACAGACACACAAACACTCATAGACACAGACATACACATACTCTCACACTCTCAGACACTCACAGACACTCACACTCTCAGACACACACACTGACACACACACACACTCACAGACACACAGACACACAGACACTCTCACAGACACACACACACACACACAGACACAGACACTGACACTCTCAGACACACACACATTCTCACAGACACACAAACTGACACACACACACACTCTCAGACACACACACGCACACACTGACACACACACATACACTCTCAGACACACAAACTGACACACACACTGACATACGCACACACTGACACACACACTGACACTCTCAGACACACACACACTCTCACAGACACACATACACACACATTCATAGACACACACACACACACTCACAGACAGACACTTAGACACACACACACACACTCACAGACACACACACACATACTCACAGACACTCACACTCACACACACACTCTCAGACACACACACACTCACAGACACACATGCACACTCTCAGACAGACAGACACACACACATTCACAGACACTCTCAGACACACACTCGCACAGACACACTGACACACACACACACAGACACACACACTCTCAGACACACACACACTCAGACACACATGCACACTCACAGACAGACAGACTCACAGACACTCTCAGACACACACTCGCACAGACACACTGACACACACACACACAGACACACACACTCTCAGACACACACTCACGAACACACACAGACTCTCAGACACACACACGAACACATACAGACACACACACACACTCAGGAACACACACAGACTCTCAGACACACACACGAACACACACAGACACACACACACACTCAGGAACACACACAGACTCTCAGACACACACACACACACTGACTCTCAGACACACACACACACACTGACTCTCAGACACACACACTCTCAGACACACACACACACACACAGACTCTCAGACACACACACACTGACACACACACACATACACTCTCAGACACACAAACTGACACACACACGCACACACTGACACACGCACACACTGACACTCTCAGACACACACTCACGAACACACACAGACACACACACACACTCAGACACACACACCGGCACACACACTCACAGACACACACACACACAGTCACACACACACACAGTCACACACTCACAGACACACACATACAGTCACACACACACTGACTCTCCGACACACTCACACACTCAGACACACTCACACACACACACACTCACAGTCACACATACAGCCACACACACTCACAGACACACACACACAGACACACACTCACTCACAGACAGACACACTCTCGGACACACAAACACTCATAGACACAGACATACACACACACACATACTCTCACAGACACACAGACACTCACACTCTCACACTCACAGACACACACACACACACTCTCAGACACGCACACGCACAGAGACACACACTGACACAGACACTGACACTCTCAGACACACACACATTCTCACAGACACATACTCACAGACACACAAACTGACACACACTCACACACACACTCACAGACACACACACACATACTCACAGACACTCACACTCACACACACACTCTCAGACACACACACACTCACAGACACACATGCACACTCACAGACAGACAGACACACACACTCACAGACACACACACTGACATACACACGCACACACTGGCACACGCACACACTGGCACACACACATACACTCTCAGACACACACACGCACACACTAACACACACACACACTCACAGACACACACACACTCACAGACACACACACACACTCAGACACATACACATTCACAGACACACACATGCACACACACTCACACACTCACAGACACACTCAGACACACACACACTCGCAGACACACACACACTCTCAGACACACACACACTCTCAGACACAGACATACACACACACACACACACAGACATACACACACACACACACATACTCTCACACTCTCAGACACTCACAGACACTCACAGACACTCACAGACATACACACTCTCAGACACACACACACACACGTTCTCAGACACACACACACACACACACACTCACAGACACACAGACACTCACACTCACAGACACACACACAAACTCAACACACTCACAGACACACACACACACATACACACGCAGACACACACACACACACTCACAGACACACATGCACACTCACAGACACACACGCACACTCACAGACACACACGCACACACACACAGACAGACATACACACACTCACAGACACTCTCAGATGCACACTCACTGACACTCTCAGACACACACTCGCACAGACACACTGACACACACACACACAGACACACACACACACTCTCAGACACACACACTGACACACACACGCACACACTGACACACACACATACACACTCAGACACACAAACTGACACACACACGCACACACTGACACTCTCAGACACACACACACTCTCACAGACACACACACTCTCAGACACACATACTTACAGACACACACACTGACACACACACTCACTCACAGACACACACACTCTCAGACACACATACTCACAGTCTCTCAGACACACACGCGCACTCTCAGACACACACTCAGCCACACACACTCTCAGACACACACACACACTCTCAGACACACACACACACTCTCAGACACACCCAGTGTCTCGCAGGCTCACACACACACTGACTCTCAGACACACACACACACTGATTCTCATACACACACACACACTCAGACACACTGACTCTCAGACACACACACACACAGACACACACACTGACACACATACACACACACACGCTCTCAAACACACACACATACTGACACACAGACACACAGACACACACACACTGACACACTCACACACACACACACTGACACACACACTCACTCACAGACACACACATTCTCAGACACACACACAGACTCCCAGACACACACACTCTCAGACACACACACGCACTGACTTCAGACACACTGACACTCAGACACACACACTGACACACACACACACACTCAGACACTCAAACCCACTCACAGACACACACACACTCACACTCAAACCCACTCACAGACACACACACACTCACACTCTCAGACTCACACACACACACTCATAGACACAAACACACACTCAGACACACACACACACTCACAGACACACACACTCACACACACTCTCAGTCACAGACACTCACTCACAGACACACACACTCTCAGACACACACACACACTCAGAAGCTCTCAGACACACACTCACACACACAATCTCAGACACTCACTCTCAGACACACACACACACACTCTCAGACACACACACACACTCTGAGACGCACACACACTCACAGACACAGACACAAACAATCACTCACAGACACACACTCACAGTCACACACACAGACTATCAGACACTCACACTCTCAGACACACACACACACACACACACTGACTTCAGACACACTGACACTCAGACACACACACTCACAGACACACTCACAGATGCATACACTCACACACACACATACTCACAGACACTCACACTCAGACACACACACCCACTCACAGACACACACACACTCGCAGACACTCACACTCAGACACACACACCCACTCACAGACACACACACACTCGCAGACACTCACACTCTCAGACTCACACACACATATACTCACATTCAGACACACATATACTCACATTCAGACACACACACACTCACACACACTGACTCTGACACACACACACACAGACTCTCAGACACACACAGTCTCAGACACTCACAGACACTCATCACAGACACACACACACTCTCAGCCACACACACACTCTCAGACACACAAGCTGTCAGACACACACACTGACACACACTCACACACACACACACTCACAGACACACACACACATACTCTCAGACACACACACACAGACACACACCCACTCTCAGACACGCACACTCACAGACACACACCGACACACACACACTCAGACACACTCACACACACTCAGACGCACACAATCACAGACGCACTCTCACACACACACGCAAGGACACACACACACCCACACTTACAGACACTCTCACTCTCAGACACACACACACATACACTCACATTCTCACACACTCACACTCACAGACACACACACTCTCAGACACACACACACATACTCACAGACACTCACACTGTCAGACACACACACTCTCAGACACACACACACACATACAGTCACACTCTCAGACTCACACACACATACAGTCACACTCTCAGACACACACACTCACAGACACAAACACACACTCACAGACACACACACACACACTCTCAGCCGCACACACACTCTCAGCCGCACACACACTCTCAGCCGCACACTGACTCTCAGCCGCACACTCACAGATGCACACACTCTCAGATGCACGCACACACTGACACACACACACAGACACAGACACACTGTCAGACACAGACACACTCACAGACACACAGTCAGTCACAGACACACACACACACACAAACGCGCGCACACTCAGACACACACACACACTCTCAGACACACACTCAAACACACACACACACAGTCACAGACACACACACACTCTCTCAGACACGCACACACTCACACTCACACAGGCACACACACTCTCACACTCACAGACACACACACACACACTCTCAGACACACACACACATACAGTCACATTCTCAGACACACACACTCACAGACACACACACTGAACGCACAGACACAGACACACACACACACACTCAACACACACACACTCACAGTCACACACAGACAGACACACACACTCGGACTCTCACACACACACACTGACTCTCAGACACACACACTCTCAGACACACACACACACACACACACAGACTCTCAGACACACACTCACAGATGCACACACTCTCAGATGCACGCACACACTGACACACACACACAGACACAGACACACTGTCAGACACACACACACACACACACAGACACACACTGACACACACTCACAGACACACACACACACACACACACACAAACGCGCACACACTCAGACACACACACACACACTCAGACACACACTCAAACACACACACACACACACACACACACACACACAGTCACAGACACACACACACTCTCTCAGACACGCACACACTCAGACACTCACACACATACACTCACACTCTCAGACAAACACAGGCACACACACTCTCAGACACTCTCACACTCACAGACACACACACACTCTCAGACATACACACAGACAGTCAGTCACAGACACACACACACACTCTCAGACACGCACACTCTCAGACGCACACACACAGACTCTCAGACACTCACAGACGCACACACTCACAGATGCACACGCACTCACAGACGCACACACACTCTCTGCCGCACACACACTCTCTGCCGCACACACACTCTCTGCCGCACACACACTCTCTGCCGCACACACACTCTCTGCCGCACACACACTCTCTGCCGCACACACACTCTCTGCCGCACACACACTCTCAGCCGCACACACACTCTCAGCCGCACACACACTCAGCCGCACACGCACTCTCAGACACACAAGCTCTCAGACACACACACTGACGCACACTCACGGACACACACACTCACAGACATACACACACTCACAGACTCACACACAGACAGTCACAGACACACACACACACACACACACTCTCAGACACACACACACTCACAGACACACACACACACTCAGACACATACACACACATTCACAGACACACACATGCACACACACTCACACACTCACAGACACACTCAGACACACACACACTCTCAGACACAGACATACACACACACACACACACACAGACATACACACACACACACACATACTCTCACACTCTCAGACACTCACAGACACTCACAGACACTCACAGACATACACACTCTCAGACACACACACACACACGTTCTCAGACACACACACACACACACACACTCACAGACACACAGACACTCACACTCACAGACACACACACAAACTCAACACACTCACAGACACACACACACACATACACACGCAGACACACACACACACACTCACAGACACACATGCACACTCACAGACACACACGCACACTCACAGACACACACGCACACACACACAGACAGACAGACATACACACACTCACAGACACTCTCAGATGCACACTCACTGACACTCTCAGACACACACTCGCACAGACACACTGACACACACACACACAGACACACACACACACTCTCAGACACACACACTGACACACACACGCACACACTGACACACACACATACACACTCAGACACACAAACTGACACACACACGCACACACTGACACTCTCAGACACACACACACTCTCACAGACACACACACTCTCAGACACACATACTTACAGACACACACACTGACACACACACTCACTCACAGACACACACACTCTCAGACACACATACTCACAGTCTCTCAGACACACACGCGCACTCTCAGACACACACTCAGCCACACACACTCTCAGACACACACACACACTCTCAGACACACACACACACTCTCAGACACACCCAGTGTCTCGCAGGCTCACACACACACTGACTCTCAGACACACACACACACTGATTCTCATACACACACACACACTCAGACACACTGACTCTCAGACACACACACACACAGACACACACACTGACACACATACACACACACACGCTCTCAAACACACACACATACTGACACACAGACACACAGACACACACACACTGACACACTCACACACACACACACTGACACACACACTCACTCACAGACACACAGACTCCCAGACACACACACTCTCAGACACACACACGCACTGACTTCAGACACACTGACACTCAGACACACACACTGACACACACACACACACTCAGACACTCAAACCCACTCACAGACACACACACACTCACACTCAAACCCACTCACAGACACACACACACTCACACTCTCAGACTCACACACACACACTCATAGACACAAACACACACTCAGACACACACACACACTCACAGACACACACACTCACACACACTCTCAGTCACAGACACTCACTCACAGACACACACACTCTCAGACACACACACACACTCAGAAGCTCTCAGACACACACTCACACACACAATCTCAGACACTCACTCTCAGACACACACACACACACTCTCAGACACACACACACACTCTGAGACGCACACACACTCACAGACACAGACACAAACAATCACTCACAGACACACACTCACAGTCACACACACAGACTATCAGACACTCACACTCTCAGACACACACACACACACACACACTGACTTCAGACACACTGACACTCAGACACACACACTCACAGACACACTCACAGATGCATACACTCACACACACACATACTCACAGACACTCACACTCAGACACACACACCCACTCACAGACACACTCACACTCAGACACACACACCCACTCACAGACACACACACACTCGCAGACACTCACACTCAGACACACACACCCACTCACAGACACACACACACTCGCAGACACTCACACTCTCAGACTCACACACACATATACTCACATTCAGACACACATATACTCACATTCAGACACACACACACTCACACACACTGACTCTGACACACACACACACAGACTCTCAGACACACACAGTCTCAGACACTCACAGACACTCATCACAGACACACACACACTCTCAGCCACACACACACTCTCAGACACACAAGCTGTCAGACACACACACTGACACACACTCACACACACACACACTCACAGACACACACACACATACTCTCAGACACACACACACAGACACACACCCACTCTCAGACACGCACACTCACAGACACACACCGACACACACACACTCAGACACACTCACCATCAGACACACTCACACACACTCAGACGCACACAATCACAGACGCACTCTCACACACACACGCAAGGACACACACACACCCACACTTACAGACACTCTCACTCTCAGACACACACACACATACACTCACATTCTCACACACTCACACTCACAGACACACACACTCTCAGACACACACACACATACTCACAGACACTCACACTGTCAGACACACACACTCTCAGACACACACACAGTCACACTCTCAGACTCACACACACATACAGTCACACTCTCAGACACACACACTCACAGACACAAACACACACTCACAGACACACACACTGAACGCACACTCACAGACACAGACACACACACTCTCAGCCGCACACACACTCTCAGCCGCACACTGACTCTCAGCCGCACACTCACAGATGCACACACTCTCAGATGCACGCACACACTGACACACACACACAGACACAGACACACTGTCAGACACAGACACACTCACAGACACACAGTCAGTCACAGACACACACACACACACAAACGCGCGCACACTCAGACACACACACACACTCTCAGACACACACTCAAACACACACACACACAGTCACAGACACACACACACTCTCTCAGACACGCACACACTCACACTCACACAGGCACACACACTCTCACACTCACAGACACACACACACACACACACACTCTCAGACACACACACACATACAGTCACATTCTCAGACACACACACTCACAGACACACACACTGAACGCACAGACACAGACACACACACACACACTCAACACACACACACTCACAGTCACACACAGACAGACACACACACTCGGACTCTCACACACACACACTGACTCTCAGACACACACACTCTCAGACACACACACACACACACACACACACACAGACTCTCAGACACACACTCACAGATGCACACACTCTCAGATGCACGCACACACTGACACACACACACAGACACAGACACACTGTCAGACACACACACACACACACACAGACACACACTGACACACACTCACAGACACACACACACACACACACACACAAACGCGCACACACTCAGACACACACACACACACTCAGACACACACTCAAACACACACACACACACACACACACACAGTCACAGACACACACACACTCTCTCAGACACGCACACACTCAGACACTCACACACATACACTCACACTCTCAGACACACACAGGCACACACACTCTCAGACACTCTCACACTCACAGACACACACACACAGACACACACACACTCTCAGACATACACACAGACAGTCAGTCACAGACACACACACACACTCTCAGACACGCACACTCTCAGACGCACACACACAGACTCTCAGACACTCACAGACGCACACACTCACAGATGCACACGCACTCACAGACGCACACACACTCTCTGCCGCACACACACTCTCTGCCGCACACACACTCTCAGCCGCACACACACTCTCAGCCGCACACACACTCTCAGCCGCACACACACTCAGCCGCACACGCACTCTCAGACACACAAGCTCTCAGACACACACACTGACGCACACTCACGGACACACACACTCACAGACATACACACACTCACAGACTCACACACTCACAGACTCACACACAGACAGTCACAGACACACACACACACTCTCAGACACGCACACTCACAGACACACTCACTCACAGACACACACACCGACACACACACACTCAGACACACTCACTCACACTCAGACACACACAATCACAGACGCACTCTCACACACACACGCAAGGACACACACACACCCACACTCACAGACACTCACACTCTCAGACACACACACACACATACACTCACACTCTCACACACTCACACTCACAGACACATACACTGTCAGACACACTCACTCTCAGACTCACACACACATACAGTCACACTGTCAGACTCACACTCACACTCTCAGACACACACACATACAGTCACACTCAGACTCACACACACTCACAGACACATACACACACTCACTCTCAGACACACACACACACTCAGGCACACACACACACACACACACTCAGACACGCACACTCACAGACACTCACACTCACAGACACACATACACTCACACTCTCGGACACTCTCAGACACTCACAGACACACACGCACACAGTCTCACTCACACTCTCAGACACACACACACATACTCACAGACACTCACACTCAGACGCACACACCCACTCACAGACACACACACTCTCAGACACACACACTCGCAGACTCACACACACACTCATAGACACAAACACACACTCACACACACACAACACTCACACACACACTCACAGACACACACACACTCAGACACCCTCACCATCAGACACACTCACTCACACTCAGACGCACACAATCACAGACGCACTCTCACACACACACACTCACAGACACTCACACTCTCAGACACACACACACATACACTCACACTCTCACACACTCACACTCACAGACACATACACTGTCAGACACACACACTCATACAGTCACACTCTCAGACTCACACACACACATACAGTCACACTCTCAGACACACACACATACAGTCACACTCAGACTCACACACACAGTCACACTCTCAGACACACACACTCACAGACATACACACACTCACTCTCAGGCACACACACACACACTCAGGCACACACACACACACTCAGGCACACACACACACGCACACTCAGACACACACACACAGATGCACACAAGCACACACACTCAGACACGCACACTCACAGACACTCACACTCTCGGACACTCTCAGACACTCACAGACACACACGCACACACTCTCACTCACACTCAGACACACACACACATACTCACAGACACTCACACTCAGACACACACACCCACTCACAGACACACACACTCTCAGACACACACACTCGCAGACTCACACACACACTCATAGACACAAACACACACTCACACACACACAACACTCACAGACACACACACACACACAGATACACACACACTCACAGACACACACACACTCACAGACACACACACACACTGACACACACTCACACACACAATCTCAGACACACACTCAAACACACACACACACACACACACACACACAGTCACAGACACACACACACTCTCTCAGACACGCACACACTCAGACACTCACACACATACACTCACACTCTCAGACACACACAGGCACACACACTCTCAGACACTCTCACACTCACAGACACACACACACAGACACACACACACTCTCAGACATACACACAGACAGTCACAGACACACACACACACTCTCAGACACGCACACTCTCAGACGCACACACACAGACTCTCAGACACACACAGTCTCAGACACTCACAGACGCACACACTCACAGATGCACACACTCGCACTCACAGACACACACACACTCTCTGCCGCACACACACTCTCTGCCGCACACGCACTCTCAGACACACAAGCTCTCAGACACACACACTGACGCACACTCACGGACACACACACTCACAGACATACACACACTCACAGACTCACACACAGACAGTCACAGACACACACACACACACACTCTCAGACACGCACACTCACAGACACACTCACTCACAGACACACACACACTCAGACACACTCACTCACACTCAGACACACACAATCACAGACGCACTCTCACACACACACGCAAGGACACACACACACCCACACTCTCAGACACTCACACTCTCAGACACACACACACACATACACTCACACTCTCACACACTCACACTCACAGACACATACACTGTCAGACACACACACTCTCAGACTCACACACACATACAGTCACACTCTCAGACTCACACACACAATCACACTCTCAGACACACACACTCACAGACACATACACACACTCACTCTCAGACACACACACACACACTCAGACACGCACACTCACAGACACTCACACTCACAGACACACATACACTCACACTCTCGGACACTCTCAGACACTCACAGACACACACGCACACAGTCTCACTCACACTCTCAGACACACACACATACTCACAGACACAGACACACACACTCTCAGACACACACACTCGCAGACTCACACACACACTCATAGACACAAACACACACTCACACACACACAACACTCACACACACACAACACTCACAGACACACACACACACAGATACACACACACACAGTCACACACACTCACTCACAGACACTCACTCACAGACACACACACACTCACAGACACACACACACTCACAAGCTCTCAGACACACACACAATCTCAGACACTCACTCTCAGACACACACACACACTCACAGTCACAAACACACACTCACACACAGACACACACACACACACACACACAGACTATCAGACACTCACACTCTCAGACACACACACACTGACTTCAGACACACTGACACTCAGACACACACACTCACAGACACATACACTCACACACACACACTCACAGACACACACACTCTCGGACACACACACACATACTCACAGACACTCACACTCAGACACACACACCCACTAACAGACACACACACACTCACAGACACATATACTCACATTCAGACACACACACACACAAACACACACTCACAGACACACACACACTGACTCTCAGACACACACACACACAGACTCTCAGACACTCACAGACACACACTCACAGACACACACACACTCTCAGCCACACACACACTCTCAGACACACAAGCTCTCAGACACACACACTGACACACACTCACAGACACACACACACTGACACACTCACAGACACACACACACACACACACACTCTCAGACATGCACACTCTCAGACGCACACACACTGACTCTCAGACACACACAGTCTCAGGCACTCACAGACGCACACACTCTCAGATGCACACACACACTCACAGACGCACACACACTCTCAGCCGCACACACACTCTCTGCCGCACACACACTCTCTGCCGCACACACACTCTCTGCCGCACACACACTCTCTGCCGCACACACACTCTCAGCCGCACACACACTCTCAGCCGCACACACTCTCAGACACACACACTGACACACACTCAGACACACACACACACTCACAGACATACACACACTCACAGACTCACACACACACAGACACATACACACTCTCAGACACACACACACACACTCACTCTCAGACACGCACACTCACAGACACACTCACTCACAGACACACACACCGACACACACACACTCAGACACCCTCACCATCAGACACACTCACTCACAGACACTCAGACGCACACAATCACAGACGCACTCTCACACACACACGCAAGGACACACACACACCCACACATACACTCACACTCTCACACACTCACACTCACAGACACATACACTGTCGGACACACACACTCTCAGACTCACACACACATACAGTCACACTGTCAGACTCACACACACATACAGTCACACTCAGACTCACACACACAATCACACTCTCAGACACACACACTCACAGACACATACACTCACGCGCGCACACACACACACAGATGCACACAAGCACACACACTCAGACACACACACACACTCAGACACGCACACTCACAGACACTCACACTCTCAGACACACATACACTCACACTCTCGGACACTCTCAGACACTCACAGACACACACAGACACACACGCACACACTCTCAGACACACACACACATACTCACAGACACACACTCAGACACACACACTCGCAGACTCACACACACATACACACACTCTCAGACACACACACATACTCATAGACACAAACACACACTCACAGACACACACACTCACACACAGTCACACACACTCAGTCACAGACACTCACTCACAGACACACACACTCTCAGACACACACACACACTCAGAAGCTCTCAGACACACACACTGACACACACAATCTCAGACATTCACTCTCAGACACACACACACACACTCCACTTTCAGACACACACACACTCACACACACACACTCTGAGACGCACACACACTCATAGACACAAACACACACACACACAGACTTCAGACACACTGACACTCAGACACACACACTCACAGACACACACAGATGCATACACTCACACACACACACACACACACTCTCACAGACACACACACTCTCGGACACACACATACTCACAGACACTCACACTCAGACACACACACACTCACAGACACTCACACTCTCAGACTCACACACACATATACTCACATTCAGACACACACACACACAAACACACACTCACAGACACTCACACACTCACAGACACTCACACACACATATACTCACATTCAGACACACACACACACAAACACAGACACTCACACACTCACAGACACTCACACACACATATACTCACATACACACACACACACACAGACTCTCAGACACACACATTCTCAGACACTCACAGACACACACACACTCTCAGCCACTCACACAGTCTCAGCCACTCACACACACTCAGCCACACACACACAGACACACACACACTGACACAATCACACTGACACAATCACAGACACACACACTCACAGACACACACACACATACTCTCAGACACACACACACTCTCAGACACACACACACACACACACACTCTCAGACACGCACACTCACAGACACACTCACTCACAGACACACACTCAGACACACTCAATCACAGACGCACTCTCACACACACACGCAAGGACACACACACACCCACACTTACAGACACTCTCACTCTCAGACACACACACACATACACTCACACTCACAGACACACACACATACTCACAGACACTCACACTGTCAGACACACACACACACATACAGTCACACTCTCAGACACACACACACATACAGTCACACTCTCAGACACACACACTCACAGACACAAACACACACTCACAGACACACACACACACACACTCTCACAGACACACACACTCTCAGACTCACTCACACACACATACACTCACATTCAGACACACACACTCACAGACACAAACACACACTCACAGACACACACGCACTGACTCTCAGACACACACACACACACACAGACTCTCAGACACACACAGTCTCAGACACTCACAGACACACAAACTGAACACACACTCACAGACGCACACACACTCTCAGCCACACACACACACTCAGCCACACAAGCTCTCAGACACACACACTGACACACACTCACACAATCTCAAACACACACACACTAACAGACACACAATCACAGACACACACTCTCAGACACACACACACTCACACTCTCAGACGCACACACACTCACACACACAGACACAAACACACTCTCAGACACACACTCAAACACACACACACACAGTCACAGACACACACACACTCTCTCAGACACACACAGGCACACACACTCTCACACTCACAGACACACACACACACACACTCTCACACTCACAGACACACACACACACACACACTCTCAGACATACACACAGACAGTCACAGACACTCACACTGTCAGACACACACACTCTCAGACACACACACACATACAGTCACACTCTCAGACTCACACACACATACAGTCACATTCTCAGACACACACACTCACAGACACA